>NC_029785.2:52639735-52646535 GCF_000816755.2 Arachis ipaensis | reverse complement strand
AGATGATTAGCCGTGCTGTGACAGAGCATTTGGATCATTTTCACAAGAGGAGGGGATGTAACCATTGACAATGGTGATGCCCCAACACACAGCTTGCCATAGAAGGACGTGCGTGCGTGAATCAGAGGACAGAGGAAAGCAGAGATTCAGAAGACAAAGCATCTCCAAAACTCCAACATATTCTCCATTACTGCATAACAAGTAACTTTTAACCCATGCTCTCTTGTTCATTCGCAATTCAACTGATAAATATAATTGACTTCCTGACTAAGAATTGCAAGATAACCATCGATTGCTTCAAACCAACAATCTCCGTGGGATTCGACCCTTACTCACGTAAGGTATTACTTGGACGACCCAGTGCACTTGCTGGTTAGTGGTACGAGTTGTGAAAAGTGTGATTCACAATTCGTGCACCAATTATACATATAAAACATACAATTCCTATCCCTCTTACAAACTTGTAACAACAAAGACGAGGGAAGAAAATAATCTAATTAATACAACAGCACATAAACCAAACGCAGTATAACTCTTCTTAATGCTTCTTCATCCGGTTCTTGAAAAGGTAAATCTATAGGGGGGTGAGAACCTAACCACACGGTCTCACCACGGAGTTTCAAAGTTGTCATAAGAAGATATCTAATAAGAAATCTGTATTCAAGCTCAGTGATTATCATTGCCTTATGAATATTTTAAAAGCCAATAGATAATCGTTCAAAACCTTTTCGAAGAAACAATGTTTAATCTTTCAGGAATCCAAAACCTTTCTTTTCTTATAAGAAAATCTCAATCAGAAACCAACCACGCAATCAAACAACACAATCATTAATTCAGCACCAAAGTTCATTCTCAAATGTAGCACGCCAGGACAAACACAGGCAAGACAGACAAGGAAAGCACAAGTAGGTAGCAGTTACAGCAAATAGTTCAAGTAGCAGTTAAGAACAGTTTAGCAATTAGGAAAACCAAAATAAGTTCAAACCCAAGCAAAGCATACAAATGCATATGATGCATGCCTATCCTATGGCTGATGAGGCTCATCTGTCAGTTATCCAGCCAACCCGACAAGTCTGAATTGTCCTTAGACTGTCCCCCGACGTGCATCCCCAAGAGTCTATGCATAGATTTTTCTCAAATAATCAATATTGCTCAATGGGGATAACATTCCCAGGAATTTATATAGTGCCCGGTCACACTTACGTCGTAGGGTCAACAGAGTATCGAGTTTTCAACCTGGTACACGTGGTGGCAAGCCACGGCATTTAATCCAGGGAACCTCGTATCTCAGATATTTTAAATTCATAAGCCATATGAATAATTCAAAGTTCATATCTCAACATTCTCAACATCATAATCATTCATCAATCCAAATCTCATTTCCAAATTCATTTCAAAACCATATTTCAAAGAAAATCCTCATTATCCTTCTTTCCATTCCATCCCTTAACAAATCCCAATTCAAAACATAATTCTTTCTATGATAAATAAATCAATCTTAAAAATATAATGTTTAAGAACAAATCTTTTTAATTAATTACTTCAAATAAAACTTCCAATTTTATAAAATTTCGGCAGCATCTCCTCTAAAACTTGGACACTACCACCCTTTTCGGGTCCCATCCAAACGTTTCTCAAACCATTTTCTCAACCATTTCAAAATCTCATTTATTTTTCCAAAATTCAACTAGTTTCAATATCAAATTGTTTTCAAAGCGAATCAGTGCCAATAATAAATCTCCTTTTTAAAATCAAACCAGCTCAAATACTAAATCATTTATAAAGTCAGACTAACTCAAAATTAAACCGTTTTTAAAATTAATTCAGTTTCATATTCCAAATCATTTCCAAAGCCGTTTCATTTACCTTATCAAAAATAGCTTCAAAACAAAGAAAGCCATTTTTCATAATAATTAATTAAATAACCTTTTAAATTAATTCCTTTTCAGCAATCACAAACTACTCAGACAATCAGGCAATCAGTCACTCAGTCCAGCAAACAACCATATTTATAAGGCCATCATAATCTTAGGCATATGTTTCTCACATTAATATCTATTTATAACAACTCTGTAATGTAAAATAGATTTTAAGAAAAACCCCTACCTCAAAGAATCAAACCCGCAAAAATTTTAACGCGACAAACCCACTTTTCACATTGTTCTGCAGTAGCTACGTTATGATTTGTATTCCAAGCACCCTCTGCTAGCGGAGAAGAACGGCAGAAAAAAGTAATAAACCGCAAACACAACAGCTTTAGCTAACAACCAGAATAAACACAACGAAGCAAGGCAAAGAGGAACATTACGCACTAATAAAATAGAATCGAAATGGAGCATTATGGCAAGATAAAGTACAACAAAATTTGTCTTACTAGAAAAGAAACAAGAGAATGGGGAACAGAGAAACTATAACTTCAACAACATTTCCTTTCAACAATTAGAACAGCGAATAAGGGCATAGCCGAGCAGAAATGGCAAGCCAGTGGCGGCGGTAGCATTAATCTGAATGATTAAGGCAGCAGAGACACCAACAATAATCAAAACAGTGAAACAGAATAGAAATAGAATAGGGTTCAGGAAAGCAGAAACAGGGTTACTGGTGAATCTGGCCCGGTTCGGCAACAGCGTAGGCAAGGCTTCTCTTTAGTGGTGAGACGCGGCGGTGGCAACCCTGGCGACAACCAGGCGTGGCAGTGGCTGAAGCTTCATCGACGGTGACTTGGCAGTGGCTTGAACGGCGATGGCAAGGGATGAACGGCGGCGACTGGGCGACACTGGCTCCGACGGCGCGCAGGTCTCCTTCCTCCTCCTCTCTTTATTCACGTCACTCACTCTCTCCGCGGCGGTGTCACAACAGCAGTGATGGGCTTCAGCGGTGGCGAATCGCTGGCGACGGAGGTCTAGCAGTGATGAACAGCTTATGCTCGGCGGGCTTGACGAAGACGCAGCGAGAACGACGATGGCAAGCACAACGACGGCGACCCTCCCGCAGCGGTGGCGGCACAGTTGGCAGTGTGAATCCCTTCTTCCTCTTCGCGTTTCTCTCTCTGCCCGATCTCTCTCCTCTGCTCGTGCATGACAGTAGCTCGTGAACGAACCAGGGCTCCTCGTAGCAGCTCCTCGGAACCGTGGCGGCGGCGTGATGACGGTGCGGTGGCATGTGGCGGCACGGTTTTTCCTCTCTTCTTCCCTCCCTGTTCTGCGTTTCTTTCCCTTTTCTTCTTTTCATTCTTTCCTTTCTTTTTTTTTTCTTTCTCTCTTTAGTTTTTCTGAAGCTGGGTTTTGGGGAAGGTTAGGGAAGAAGGGTTGGTGGCAGTGAATAGAAAGAGACAAGGAAAACTGGAAAAGAAAAAGTAATAATAAAGTTAAAGGAGAGAATTAGTATTTAAAATTTATATAGATATATAAAAGAAAACATAGTATACAGTATTAATTTTAATTTAGATTTGGGGTTTAATTTCGATTTGATTAATTTTAATCAAATTAGGATATAAAGTGTTAATTTAAAATCTAATTTAATCTTAAAAATTATTTTAAAATATCATTTGTTGTATTAAAATACTAATTGATTTGAAATCAAATTCTTTAATTGAATTTATAAGATAATAAGATTTATTTTCTTTATTCCTAAAACATGAAGTATTAAATCATAGAAATATCAATTATTTGAATTAAATCACATAAATATTCTTGTCATCCAATAACTACTAATTTTGAAATTTAAATATAGCAAATAATTTAATAATTATAAAATTAGGTAAAATTCTAATTAATTATCAAAACCTGATTTAATTTTTGATTTAATTAGCTTTGATAAAATAATTTCTGAAGATAAAATTTCTAATGAATTAAATGAATTGAAATTAATTTATAATAAGATTTATTCAAAAATTCTGGGTCTTACAATAAACATGTCTTGAACAAATTGAAATAAAATAAAAACTTTTAATTATGATCATTAATTATAATCACATATATTTACTTCAAGTTTATACTTCGAAAACTCAGTATATTAATATTTTGTATTTTTATGTCTCAATTTTAGACTATCACAAACATTAGTTACTCTTCAATAATGACAATATTTTTAAAAAAATAAACATAATTAAATGATCTTAACATTATATAATAATTTTTAAAATAACAAAAAAATATACAATTACCTAAAATATAATATTTGTATAGTAACTGAAATTTAATTGCCAATATAAAAGTAACATATAATATCATTTCGTAATTAAATAAGTGTTTAATCAAAGAATTGAATATTTATATAATTATATGACAAAATAAAATAAAATTTGAGTTTAACAATAGCAAACACTCAAGTTTAAATTTTCATAAATTAATTTATTTTTGATAAAGTAAATTGCGCAATAAAAAAATTCATAAAAAAATTCTTATATTAAAGTAGAAAATAATTTATTTATAAATACAAAATTAAAAAAATTATTCTTAACCATTTAATGGAAGAACTGTTGGTAAAAAGATGAGGTTCTCTTATAATATTATGATTTTTTTATGATAAAAAATTAAAAATAAAAAGCATGAAATAATATTGTGTATATTTAAGTTAATTCTAATCTTTTTTAATAACCAAATTTGTCATCATGTAATTGATAAATAATGACAATTAATACGGATTGGATATGTTTTGAGTATGCTATACATTTTATAATTTTGTACGAAACAATATTAGTTTTAATTTATATATTTATTATTGGGTATTAAAAATAAAAAGTATTTGTATTATTAGCATTTTTTAAATTTTTATCAATTCGGACCGTGATTAGGTCTAAAAAGATCATCTGATAGTGCTATACATTCGCATAATCATAGGAGAATTAACTTTAGCGAGATAACAATATGGTATTTAGTTACTATATGAGTATTTTTATATATAGAATTATCAATCAATTATGTATGACTTCTGATAAAAATAATACAACATGGATATTGTTTGTTAGGTAAAAGATAACATATTGACAAAGAAAATTAATTACAATGGGTATATTCATTTTAAAAAATATTTTTCTATGTAATACTATAAAAAGTATCATGCTCACCCTAAATTATTAGAGGTTCAACTTCTATCGACAGCGGTAGAATGCCTAAATTCAGACATTTTCAGACTATAATATTTATCAAACAAATAATTAATAAAACACTCATCCATACTTTTTCATTTTGAGTACATTTATACATAAAAAAAATTGAAACAGCAAAAGTAATAAAAATGATGATTTTTTATAATTTTGTGTGGCTATCTATATATAGAACACTAAAAAACCATGATTATCTAAAAAAATTAATTTTATTTATTGCATTCAATTTGAATAATTAAAAAATCATCTTATTTTAGTTTAGTCCTTAATTTACATGATTTAAATTTAGCTCAATAAATATGATTTGATTTGATTTAATTATTAGTGAAAAATATCTCGAGAACTTATTTTATTCATAGATTTATTATTTTGATGATTAATTAATTAATCTAATCTAATTAATTAATACAGATAATTAGTATAATTAATTTGATTTAATAAATTAAAAAAATAAATTAAAAAATACTAATAGAACATTAAAAGAAATAAATTAAAAAATACTACCAAATCAAATTGATATAAATTATAATAAATTATGTGATATTTAAATATTTAATCAAATTAATTAGTTGATATAGTTAATTTATCATAATAAATTATATTTAATGAATTAAAAGAAACAAATTGCTAAACACCCTCATAAGCATGTCACGTTAATTCCATCATTAAGTGCAGAAACCTGATTTTTATATAATAGAATAAATAATAAATAGAATATATGAGAATATAATATGTGACATATTTTAATTATGAAATTGGCATGATATAATATATTTTTTCTGAATTCTATTGCTTGTTCGTTACTAATTTTTATGTAATTACTTAATAATTTCTGCCTATAAAACTATCAATTACCTAATATTATGATTTAATTAATAAAAATGATGACATTAATATTTTTCATAAGTCTTGTTATTATTTATAATTAGAAAATAGCCATAAATAAATTTATTTCCTTAATGAATGTTAATTTTGTTGTCAAATTCTATATTTTCCTTTAAAATTTTAGCGTAATTGAGTCTAATTTCTACATTTAGAAATGAATTTATTCGAAAAAATTAATATGTAAATCACATTATTATTACAAAATTACTTTTTTAATATAATTAATGGTAGTTATATGAACCATTAAATTTAGCTTCTAATGATATTAAAGTCAACCTATTTTATTATCTTGTGCCTTCAAAGAATTTACACGACTGACATAAAAATATAACAATTGAAAAAAATTCATTACAATGGGTATATTCATTTTAATAAATATTCTTCTATCTAATACTATAAAAAAATACATTGGCCACTTTGAATTGCTACAGGTCAACTTCTATCCACAGTAGTAGAATGCTTAAATTGAGATATATTTATCAAATAAACAATCAATAAAACACTCATCCGTACTTTCTCATTTTGGATACATTTATATATAAAATAAATTATACATAAAGAAAAAAAAAAAGAAAAAAAGAAGAGTTGAAATAGTAGACCAGGCAACTATGATTATCTAACAAAATTAATTTGTATTTATTGCACTCAACTTGAAAATATCTCAGTTGAAAATATATGATTTGAATTTAGCTCAATATATATGATTTGATTTGATTTGATTTAATTATTAGTTGAAAATATCCTAGTTGTCTATTTTATTCATAAATTTATTATTTTAATGACTAATAAATTAATCAAATTAATTAAT
>NC_029785.2:52634569-52639710 GCF_000816755.2 Arachis ipaensis | reverse complement strand
TTATAGTATATTAAATAATATTAAGTATAGTTAAATTAAACCATCATAAAGGATTAAATAAATAAAATTATAAGACAATCATAAAAAATTAAATAAAGAAAATTAAATAATTTGGTTTAAATAATACACATGATTAATTAATTAAACTAATCTAACTATCTAATCAAATCAATTAGTTGATATAGTTAGTTTATCGTAATAACTTGTATTTAATGTGTTAAAAGAAATAAATCGAAAAATACTTTCAGAAGTATGCCATGTCAGCTCCATCATTAAGTGCAGACATCCGATTTTTATATAATAGAATAGATTAATAAAAAGTATTAACCTTCTAATCTTTCTTTTTTAAATTGGCTTTGCAAATAATGAAGGTATTACAATTCCATACAATTAACATCACTTATTAAGTACTTTGCTCAAAACAAAGCAAAAATGACTAAGTAGTAAGGTTTTGTTTCGTTGATGAGTAGGAATAGATAGGATATAAATTATAGACACAGAAATACAGAGGGACACAAACACACAAAATATGACTGTATGTGTATGATAGTCCCAAAATAACATCTGAATGACAGTTTATTGGTCACATAATTGTATTATTCGCCACTTACTTACCTAAGCATGACCAAATCCAATACATGGACTGGCTTTAAGGTTTCAAACAAGTGCATTTCTTTTGTCCTTTGCTACAAATAGAGATTTAACAATTCAAGATCGAATCTAGCCATTTTTCAGAAAGATACAATGTAACCGCCAACAAACACAGCCTGGGATATAAGACTTAACCAATTTAGGACATAAATGATTGGTGGTGAGTGTGGCATTGCCAAAAACTACCTTGGCAATTTTTCAGAGATGTCAGTGCTCAATAGGGTAAATTCTAGGCAAGGAATTTGATGGAGGAAAGTGTGTATTAGGTAGCACATGGAAGCACATGACATGAATCTAGGTGAAGCTTTTGGTGGCACGTCACTTTCAGGGTCAACATATTTTACATACCTCGGCTGTGACATATTGACAGCTGAATCACCAAAATAATAACATAGTTTTATATATTCACCATAACAAGGAAAAAACTATACTTTCAGATAGCAACTCAATGAATTAAATAAATTGATTCCCCCCACCATGTTTGGTAGTGTTACTGAACCCTTGCTGATGATGGCTCTTCTATATGCAGAGAAATCAAGTCCTCCAAAAGAGTTGATATTCTTAACACAAACCAAGATATTCTATTTATCACCGATTTCAAAGTTCCCTGTAATGTGATTCCTCATAACTATTCTGAAATAAGTACTTTTAAATGTGAAAGAGGAGAAATCAGCACAAAAATTATAAGAACTTGGCAGCATATGATCAGTGGCATTTAAATGAATTGTGATGAGATGCAGATCAATTATAAAGAAAACCACACAATTCATACATAAAAAGAAAAGCATGCAAGTAACAGCAGAATAAAAAGGACAAAATTGAAACAACAGATGATGTTATTGACAAAATAAAGCGAGGGAGAATTCTCCTCCCTCACCAAATTACACATAAAGATCTTCATGAATGAATCGTTTATGTATGCTGCCAAATAGGGCATGGACAATTTTACAAGCTTACACTCCTCTTCCCTTCCTTCCTATACAGTCCAGTTTATATAACGAGATTTAACAAGTAATACAATGCAATCAAAGTGATCAATAAAATATTTGCATAACAGGAGTCACACAGATATTTTCTTTTATTTGTTTTTTTCAAGTATCCAAAAGGGGGAAAAATTAAGAGAAGTATTGTGTCAATGTGTTGTGACTTTGGATCTCTTCTTAGCCTCACTGTAGAGAACGACCCCCATAACGGTTATTCCAAAGCCCGCCATCCCCATAACCGTGACAGGATTCCTGAATATCAAAACAGAAACAACCGCCGCAACCGCAGCTTTGGCGTTTCCCAACACTTGTAAAGTCAAGGCACTGGTGTGCTTCGTGACCAAGAAATTCGTCAAATTCACCAAATACGCCACCGTGGCATTCCCAAGCAACAAGAACACCATATACGGATCCTCCTTCGCCTTCTCAATCGTCACACTGAAAACGTTCCCTTCGATGTAGAGAGTAAATGGCAGCAATATCATGGCCGCCATTGGAGCCATGTAAAGAAGAAGGTTCATAGAGTGAAGCTTTTCGCCTTCTGAACTTAAGAGGATTCCCTGGACAACCGATTTCAGTGCTCGACCCGCGGTTGAACCCACGCAAACCAAGAAGCCGAACAAGTGGAAGAGAGGCTCGCTGTTGCTGGCGACTACGATGCCAAGAACAACAGGCAAGAGTGCCACGTATACTTCACCGGTTTCTTTCTTGCAGGTTATGATGAAAGAGAAGATGGCTGTGAAGAACGGGGTCGTTGCTCCTATTGCTTGGTTGAAAGACACAGGAATGTACCTATATTGAACGAATATTGAGTTATTGAACTCTGAATCCAATACAATATATAGGGATAGTCTATTATGCTTCCAGCTCTTTCTTTAAGAAAAAAAGTATGAAAATATACCTGAGGGAGGTGTTGCCGCAGACAACAGAGAAGCAGAAGATGGCGCTGAGTGCGAGGATCTTAAGGAACTGCTTCTTGGAGTGGATGTGCTGAGGAGGAACGAGCTCCAGGAAGTTAATGGACGCGTAGCTGTAAGCGGAGCAGGATAGCATGTGGAGCATGGTGAGAAAGATTGGGTAGCGGTAACCATAGAAGCTGAGGAGGTACTTGTTGAGGAGGAGGACGCCGATGTTGGAGAAGTACCACGACGCAATTATGATTGCAGTTAGGATCGTTGGGGACATGGAGGTGGTGGTGGCGATGCCACTTTTTAGGCCGTTTAGGTGGTTGTTTCTTGCTTCCGATGGCGGTGTCGCCGGGATGTCCAGTACTTGGTCGGGATTGTTGTTGGTGGATGAGTTGTCCAACAACCTCGGATTGCTCATCCTTCTGGTTGTCCATGTCTGTGCCTCCACCATTTCGCCAGTGGGTTTGGTGTCTTTGTGATTCTGGTGATGCTATAACATATGGCAGAGTTTGGTGTTTGTTTATGTTTAGATCTGAATTTCGTATTGCCAACCAAGTGGAATGGAGGATTGGGATTGGTAATTGGTGGGGTGACAGGGACGAAAGTGTGTGGGAGGGGAATGTGTTGCTATTAAGATTTGGGTTTGTGGCCGTTGGATGAGGATTTGTGGGGCCCCAATTGGAGGGAATAATAAAGGGAGGTTTCCCCTCTTTTGCAATGGGTGGACCCTTTTGGACTTTGGAGAGAATTTGTTTATGGATAGGCTTGGAAGCCCTGCCTCCAGCTCAAGCTAAGGTGGGGAGTGTCGGTGTTTAATCACAAAATTGTACACTTATAAGGTATACATTGGATCCACTTACATTCATATTCACTTTAGAAATTAGAACAGATCAAATCAATCATATAGAAAAAAAATGCACCTACGTTTATATTCAATTTATATCAGACCAAATCATATGATAAAAAAAAATGTTAGAAGAATTTAATTTTACCATAGGTATGTCACGACCACAATAACTATGTGTTTATTGGATGCGCCACATTTATATAGACAATTAGATTTGATTAGATGAAAATCAAAGGCTAATATGAAAGAAGAGTATTGATAGATTCTAATAAATATAGAATATTCTAGTACATAAATAAATGCTTTAAATAGTAATACTTTAATACACAATACTTTAAAAGATAACTGAATCTTTTATTCTTAAATAATTAAATATAAAATAAATAAATACAAAAATATGAGTATTCTTTATTTAATAAGATTAATTATTATGTAAAAAATTTTATATTTTTATGTTACAGTTTAAAATTTTATTTTAATATAATTTTTTAATATTATAAAAATTTATTATATAATAATTAATCTTATTGAATAAAAAATATTTATATTTTTGGATTTATATGTTTTATATTTAATTATTTAAGAATAAAAGATTCTGTTACCATTTAAAGTATTGCGTATTAAAGTATTGTCGTTTAAAACATTTATTTATGTACTAGGATATTCTGTATTTATTATTGAGGTCTGCTACACATACAAGTCTTTTTGACTTACAAGTCTTACAAGTTGTTACACATATGGGCCTTTTAATGCGTTATTCAGTTTCCAAAGCGCTACACTCACCATGTATTATGAACGACTCTTCTTCTTCCTCTTCCTCTTCCTCTTCCTCTTCCTCTATGTATTTCTTCGTTATTCTCTTCGCCTTTTCATTAGTTGTTTTACTTGCGTTTATCACTGGTATTCTTGCTTCGTTTTTTTTCGATTTTCATGGTTTCTGAAATCAAGCTTTGAAATCGTTTTGAAGATAATGGAACTTCAGAAATACACCCAAAAGATTATAGAAATACACCCAAACAGTTACAGAAATTCACCCAAACGATTATAGAAATACACCCAAAGGATTACAGAAATACACCCAAAGGATTATAAAACTACACCCAAAGGATTTAAGAAATACACCCAAAATTCGTTGAAGTACACCTTATGCATAATTCAGAACTCTTTCTCTTTCTCCTCCTCATCTTCTGCTGCTTCTTCTTCTTCAAAAATGATTTCAGAGCTTGATGTCAAAAAACAATGGAAATCGAGAATAACAAAGAAAGAAAACAGAGAGAAAAGCACGTAAATGAAGAAGGAGAAAGAGAAGGCAAAAAACGAAAGAAAAGAAGAAGAAGAAGAAGAGGAAGAGGAAGAAGAACGTGCAGCAAGAAGAAGAAGAAGGTGCAGTGAAATTGTGCAGTAACGGTTGAAGAAGGAGAAAGAGAAGGCAAGAAACGAAAGAAAAGAAGAAGAAGAGGAAGAGGAAGAAGAAGGTGCAGTAACGGAAAGGTGCAGTAACGGTTCAAGCGCGTTAATATAATGACTTGTAAAGACTTGTATAAAAAATGCTTGTATGTGGAGAATTTCTCTTATTAGAATCCATTAATGCTCTTCTTTCATATTAGCCTTTGATTTTCATCTAATTAAATCTAATAGTCTATATAAATGTGGCGCATTCAATAAGTACATAATTGTTGTGCTCATTTTAGACATACCCTTAATATAATATCACCACAAAATAGTTTTATATATATTTATTTACATAATTTT
>NC_029785.2:52597512-52634561 GCF_000816755.2 Arachis ipaensis | reverse complement strand
TGTGTTTGGCTTGATTTTTGTTTGACTCTTTATTGAAAACGTTGATCATATTTATATCAAAAGATTTCAATTTGAAGAGCAGATATACCTTCTTTAAAAAAGTAACTTCGACTTGAGACTTATTAATTTAATTTTAAAATTGACTTGCGACAACGAGAATTGCAAATGACATTAACTAAATTCAAACAAATTTATAATGAAACAATGTAATTGAATATAAATTGAAAAGAATGACTCTAACGAATGAACTTAACAATTTAAAAGAAATTGTTTAAAATAACAAATTAAAACAATAAACGAAATTTAGAATTTAAGTAAACAAATAAATTAAAATAAGGAACAAAAGAAATAAATAAAGTGAATTATCTTCAATTATTCACGTGCACTTGTACTCTATGATTTGACCTCAATGTGACTTTGAAATTTTGAGAATTTTTTATGTAGTTTGAGATGTTAGAAATTGAAGTCCCCTTAATTCTTTTTTACTCTTATATTTATAGAGACAAATCAAACTATGTAAGCAATTATCATTTTTTCACATTCTTTGCTTGATTTACTCTCCAAACTTAATCACCCATGTTCTTACTGTATCTTGATCACTACGTAATCATTCTCGTAATCTCTTTAAAAGTATTTATTTTCCACGTGTTTTTTATTGTTTCGACTCAAATTTTTTCATTGAGTCTCACCCTTTTTGTCAATTGAATTATTGGTTGAAAGCATCATTTTAATTAAACTTTTATACTAACAGGATGATATATTATATTGTTAATATGTTAAAATTAAACTTATAATATGTAATTTTAATTAAAAATTAGTCATTAATTATCTCTTTTCTATAAATATTTGGATGGAATATTCTTTTCTTACCATATGTGTATGAAAACTTGGAAATGTGATAAATTGTGATCTAGAGTTATTAGTAGCAGTTAGTACTGTCTTTAATTGACTTTGTTAATTGATTCACTATCTTATTAAAGACTTTTTTATTGGTTCACACCTCAATGGAAGACTTTTTTTATTGGTTCACAATCCCAATTGAAGATTCTTTTGCATATATACAATCAAATGAGGTGTGGTACTTTTACTTTATTAGGTGATAAGTGAAGGATGATAGAGCGTTGCCGTTTAGACGAGAGTTGATCTTCAAATTAAAACATCAATAGGGAATATTTAAGTGACAATTTCATTGGATGTATGGATTCGTATTTAGTAATAGTATCACGCAAGATCTTTGACTCTAATTGCATTTGCAGGAGCGTGATAAGTGATAACTCTTGATCTCAATTGCAGGCCTCTATTTATTTACGTTGTTCCTGATACATGTGCGATTCTTGTTGGGATCCACAAGTGGAAACATGGGTCTCTAAAGAGTCGGCGCTAATTTGACTTCATATTCGGCCATTCGGATGCTTCTCATCATGTTTAAAATAAAACAATATAATAATTAACAAAGTTAATAATTAATTGATAATAATTGTTCCTGTAACACCCTACAACACAGAGTCTTATGCTTAAGTTACAAAACTGAAGTAGTAAGATATTACGACCTATATATATATAAAATATAATTGAAAAAGTTTTATATCTAGGAGCCTTTGAAAGAAAGTTTAAAACAAAAGTCATAACACTCACAAAGCGAAAACATAACGAAGAAAAGCTTAAACGCAAATAGATACATATATATACATAAGAATAGGGGAGTAAGGATACAAAGCAGTCAAGCTCCAAAATATTTTCATGGGCCGAGTGAAACCGGGTTTGATGTGACCCAGATCCGGCCTGAAATATATACCGGGTCTATTTGTTAGACCCGAACCCGATCCTAGATCCAATGAAATTTATACACTTTCGGGCCACGATTATACCGGGTAAAAACCGGGTGAAAGCCGGGCCGTTAACATTACATTATCTTGATACCTTCTTGTAAGCTAGCATGTGAAAATATCCAAATTTCTAAAACTCCAACCATTATTTAACATGGTAAAATTCACTTAGAAAAATATAACAAGAACCAACATTTTTCTAAAATTAAAGCATAACCATAATCAATACTAATATTGTCTAATAACACCAAATTTTTAAATCAATAAAAATAACACAATATTATGTCATTCGTCTAAAGTCTTATACATTTTAAACATAAAACATTAACTTATAGTCTTATAATGACTAATAACAAAAAATATTAAAGTTTATAATACTTAAATTTCACATAAAAATAGCCATCATCCATCACTAATAACAAAATATTAATTGTGTATGATGACCGGACCACAGGGCCGAGTTCGAGTGACCCGAGCTATGGTCCGGACCCGACCCGAAATAATGACCGGGCCTATTTTTGAGACCCTTACCCAACCCTAGACCCAATAAAATCACATCATATTAACCCTAAAGAGTTCGGGTCCGGGGCGGGTCTTCGGGCTGGGGCGGGCCATGTACACCCCTATGTGAAGCTAAGGCTAACGGAGAATATTTACATACATACATACTTATAATCCCATATCTAAAGTTCTCAAAATAAACCCTAGTTCTCCAACAAAAGCCTCTATGAGGCATGAAGGTTGTAGTAGGCTTAGAGAAGGGGGGATTGAATCTATGCCTTTCTTTTACTTTGATAAACTTGACCCTTTAAAGCAAACTTTCAAAACTTATTCTGTTTGAACTCAGCAGCAGAAATTCATGAGACAATTTATTTTTGTCGCATGAATATCAGAAAACAGAACAGAGCAGAAAGGAGAAGAGCTAACACCATCATGTATCCTGGTTTGGTTGCCTTGTGCTATGCAACCTACGTCCAGTCTCCACCACAACAGTGTTGGAATTTCCACTATAGTTAAAGTATTACATACACCAATTTCACAAGATTAACACAATCCTCTCACACTCAAGTTCTAACCTAACTTGACATTGGCTATGCTAATACCTAACTCTTCACTCTTAGTGCTAACGCTACTAAGAAAGGGATACCTCACAGGTATATGATACAAGACACAAACACCTAAAGAAATCTGAAATAACTCTAGACTTTTCTCTCAAGTGTATCACTCAGCCTCTTTCAACTCATTGGCTTTTACTTGAACTCTCTCAATATGCCTTTTCACTTAAGAAATTACAGAAAGATAAACATAGAAAAGTAAATTACAATCTGTAAAATACGAAGGAGATTGACTCTTCAACAGCCTCTTTGCTATGTGATAAACCAGATTTGCATGTCTCTGATTCAGTTCTTCATTTTTGGCGGAATGCTTCTTTGAAAGAAAGCACTGTCCAAGTAGATGAACTTCTTCAGAGAGCTTCTTCACAGAACAAAACCTCAATACACTGGGTTATCTCTCCTTGTCTTCTGAATGAAGAAAAATCTTCTTTTATCTCCTTGCATGTTGCTGGGTTGCTCTCCCTAGGTAAACTTCTTGAGCCTTGTGCTACACCAATCCACCAACTCACTTTTTCCCATTAATCCTCAAAGTAGAAACTTTGCTTCTGACCTTCTCTTGTTGACCGAAAACCATAGGAAAGCATAAAGCAGATATCCTCAATGGTAAACTCAGATCTTGGCCATTGAGAAGCTACTTGGTCCCCAAGACTCACTTGTGACCGTAGATACACAACAGTGAAGAACAGACAACATCTTTCCCGTGTATCCCATTTCGGACTGAGCAGAGAGTTGGGAAGAGGAGAAGAACATATGATGCGTGCATAAGGAAATGGGTTACCTTTTAGCTCTGTCTTAGCTTGATGTGGTTTGAAATGATTGATTAGACATCTACCTTTCAAGCTTAATCTTTCTCTTTCTTGCTTCTTTGGTGATTAGCGTAGGGAAGAAGCTCTCTCTCTTTCTTATGTGATTTCTGACCAAGAGGAAAAAGTGAACGTTGCTTTTGGTGAAAGCAAATGAGAGGGATTGAATGAGAGAGGAAACCGGGCTTGGATCGGATCTTTTTCATTCAGCCCGTTGCCTTCTATTCTTTTTTTTCTTTTGGGCTTTGTTTTCATTATAGCCCACTAGTCTTGTTCATTGTTTTTATCCACTTGGGCTGCTGTATTGATTTGTGGCATGAAATGCTTAATTACAAATAATTAACATTCTAATACAAAAATAGACATATAATTAGTTCATACTACTATATAGTATCTTAATTAGACACAATAAGAATAACAATCTATGAATTATATCCAAAGAATAATTTTAAGGTCTAAATATTTTTGTATAATTAAATGATTATATAAATTAATTTTTTTCTCAGAATAAATAATTTTTATTTTATTTTTATATTCATTATTATTTTTTATTTTAAAATTAATTAATTTATACTTCAATTAAAAAATAATTAATTTAAAAAATATTGAGTTAAGTATTTTTGTGTATATATATATGTATTAGTTATTAAAAATTGAAATATATATTATAAAAAGCATTAAAAGTACTAAAGAAATGGGTAGCGCAGTGGTTGTGAACTTGGTCTTCAATTCAAAAGGCCCAAGTTCGACTCCCACCCCTTGCATTGTATTTTTCCAAATTTAACAACCTGCATGCTGACGTCAGCGTGACGTCATCGACACGCAGGTTGACCGTTGACTGGACCGGTTCGGTTCTGGTCTGTGTCGGTTTTGATCGGTTCGTACCGGTTTTGACCGGTTCATTTCCTCAAGCGGTCAATATACCAAACCGGACCGGTACAAGATCCGGTTCACCGGTTTTTCGGTCGAACCGACCGGTCCGGTCCGGTTTTTACAACTATGCTTATGCAAGAGCTTTGTTTCCTTGTCACAATAAGGAAGCGCGCAACACATTGGCAAGGTCAAGAGCACCAAAGCTCTTGCCAAGAGCTCTTGCCATGAACCGAGCCTTGCCCTGGGAGCAAGACCCATAGGCTAAAATTCAATTAAAATTCTATTTTAAATTCAATTCTTCACCAATTAAACCAAGGCCATCCAGATCCACTCATCCTCAAATCCAAAGAAAGTTAAGCCCATTATCATCACTCGAAGGCACAAGGATCAATTAGCTTAGGAATTTATTTTGTTTAAGAATTTAATTTTTATTTTTTATTTTGTAGAAAGCCTATATAAAGGCATCATTCTCATTTCAAAAGGCTAGCTCTACTAGAGAGCACTAGGGGGAATTGGGATTGGGAGCTGAGTTCTCTCCTCCTTGTTCTTGCTTTTGCATTTCTTACTTTTTGTTTTGAATCTTGGGTGGAGAATTGAAGAAATTCTGTTTCAATCTCACATTGAATTCTCTCTTGTTTACTTGCTACATAATTTCAAGGAATTGTGATTTGGATCTGAGTTCTCTTTACTGCTTTCATCTTTTATTTCTTCTGCAATTTGTTCTTTTGCTTCTTTTGCAATTGTTCTTTATTGGATCAAGGAAGAAATTGAGATCTAGACTTGTTCTCTAGTCTCACCCAACCCCTGAGATCTTCAACCTTCCTTTACCTATTGTAATTGAGCTATATTTTACTTTCTGCATCTTTTAAATTCCTTGCAATTTACTTTCTGTTGGCTACATTTCATCCAATTTCACTTCAATGTTAGCTTGACTAAACTAATCACCCACTAAAGTTGCTTGATCCATCAATCCCTGTGGGATCGACGTCACTCTAAGTGAGTTTTACTACTTGATGCGACCCAGTACACTTGCCGGTGAATTTTAGGTGTTGGAATTCAGTTCCAACCCATCAAGTTATTGGCGCCGTTGCCAGGGATTGATTAGATTGACAATAATTAAGTGGGTGAGAAGTCTAGATCAAGCATTTTCTTTGTTTTTGTTCTCTGTTTTAAGTTGATAGCAAGGTGTTTCAGCTATTGCCTCACTAAGAAATTCTTTCTCTGTGACATGAATTTCAATTTTCATTGATGTTGCATTTTACAAAATACAAATGGAGTTCAACTCATCTTATGGTCAAACAAAATTTTATGGGATATTACCCACCATCATCAATCTCTAATGGTGGCTGGGAATATCACCAAGAAAATACAAATTCTAAGCACTCCAATCCATGGAGATTTGCTTCAGAGACACAAGATGAGCAAAAAAACCATATGGGATATTTTCCTCCACCACAAAATGATGCAAGTCATGATTCTAATGGTGGCTGGGAAGGGAATTCTAATGCTCCATATGATATTCATCCAAAGATATCATCACTCGACCATGCTTCAACAGAAAGCCCCTTTCAAAACTCACCACCCACACAAACTTCCATGAACCACTCAAGGCTCTCAAAGCTTGAGTCAATGCTCAAAAGATATGAGGAGAAGACAACGAAAGTTTGGAAAGAACAAGGGAACTCCCTTAAAAATATGGAAGTGCAGTTAGGCCAATTATTGAATGCAAGGAAGGAGGAAATAGAAAAACAAGAACACAAGGTCCCTGTGTCAAGTGAAATTGCAAAAAAGGAAGAGGTGGTGAAAGTATTGGAACCTAAAACTACACTTGAGATAACAAGAGAATTTGAACACTCACAACCTCCTCAAACTCCCCTGGACCAAAAAGTCTCAACAATTGACTCTGAGATTAAAAGATATGAAGAGGAGATAAAAAAATGTTCGAAAGATCAACAAACCTGCTCAATAAAAAAGCTATTAAGTCAAATGTTGAGTGAAAGGGAGGAAGTTGAAGAGCAAGAAAGTGAGAAAGACAACCAAAGAATTCCAAACTCAAGTGAAGCAGAGAAGTACATAGAGGAAAAGCTCATGGAACCACCAATTCAAAAGGCTCTAGATGAATACAAAACTCCAATAATCACACAGCAACCAAGTCTTGAATCCAAAGGAGTGAAGGCAACTAGCAAGAGCACCAATCCTGTCCCTGATCCAGCAAGCAAGATCAATCAAGCCATTTGTAAAAGGAAGATTGCTGAGGAAAGGCCAAGACAAGGGACAGTAGCTGAATCTTCTCCCCTCTTAAGGTCATTCCTCTTAACAAACTGGAAGAAGAGGAAGAAAGTGAACAACATGTCAACCATAGGTATAATTTCTCTTCTCTGCTTTGTTTTCTTTCTTTGCTTTGTTTAAATTCAATAAATTGGCATATGGTTACATTCTAAGTTTGGTGTTGCCATGCAACACTTTGTTTTCAATCTTTTTGGATGATTGCATCAAATTAAAAATGAAAGTGTCACACTAAGATTCTAAGTTTGGTGTGCCACTTAATTTTCTATGCAAGAATCCAGCAACACCACTTGTCTGCATAATCATAATGCCTTTACAGTAGCATCTTTCTTTTGGTTTGAATTTGTTTATTATTCTCTTTGTTTTAGTCAATTTTTTTTGTTTTTAATGCTTTCATTCATGTTGCTCTTTAACTGTTCTTGTTAATACTTCACCAAGACATCCTTATTCATGACAGATTCTTCACTTGGTGATTGTATTTAACATATAACAGTTTTTCTTCTTTTTTTTGTTTAGTTTTAATTCAAATAAATTGACATGTGATTGCATTCTAAGTTTGGTGTTGCTATGCAACAAAATTTGGTTCCAATCCTTACTAGATACTTGCATCAATTCCAAGTGAAAGTGTCACACTAAGTTTGGTGTGCCACTTATTCTTTATGCAAAGTATTGTGCACACCTTCTTATGCTTGTAATCACAATGTTTCTGTTTCTCTGTGTCTTGATGGTTACTCTTAATTTCTCTTGCTTAAAACACATGTGCTACTAATGTTTCATTGTGTAAGACCATCATGATCCATTTTAGCCCATAGCCATTGTTCTAAATTGTTGCTTGAGGATGAGCAAGCATTCTGAGTATTGGTATGGGAAGAAGGAAGAATAGAAGGAAAAGGACAACAATAGAGAAGAAGAATTGCAAGGTTGTAAAGTTCCTTTTCCCTCTCATTTGTTTCCAGCACTTAAATTGCATGATTATCTTTATCTTCCCTGTTTACATTTGTGGTATGGATAAGCATAGCCTGCATCTTGATTTGTAACATGTTGCCATGCCATTATGACTATCAACTTGAATTTTGTGAATTCAAAAGCAGTAAAGTATCATGATCATAAACAAACAAGGAATTAAAGAAGAATTTAGCATGTGCATACAAGTATTGGAAGGCTAGTATGGTTAATTGTTGCTCAATTGCATTGGATTTTATTTAATTGAAGTTTTCATCTAGGACATTTTGTGAAATCTTTTGAAATCATGAAAACCTTGAAGAAGCAAATGCAATTAAAGGCAAGAAAAGAAAAACGGAAAGAATGAGAAAGCTGAAGGCTCTGAGTACCAATGACAATATGTTAAGTACTTGTGGTGTTTATATATCAAGCAAAAAGCTTGAAAACAAAACACTTAGAGTCAAGGTTAGGCTCAAGTGTAAATGCACTCCCTCAAAGCTCAAGGCTTTAAGCATCAATGATTAGAGAGTTAAGAAAAGAAACAAATGAGCTTAATGAAGTCCTCTAATTAAATGCTTGTGGTGCTTATGTATCAAGTGGTAATACTTGAAAACAAAGCATTTAGAGTCGTAGCTTTGTTATCAACTCATGGGGCAAAGCACCCAAAAGGAGAAGTTAATAAGAAAATCAAAAACTTGCTTCAAGGAAGGAGTATAAGGAAAAGATTTCATAAAAAGAGCTAGATAGAAGCATCAATCATTTATATTTCTTTTGTGATTGTAGCATGCATAAGAAACTAGCCTACCATGAACATTAAACTTGCTATTCTTCTTACCTTGTATTGTCAATATTAATTGCATGATTCTTTTCTTGCTTGGGGACAAGCAAGGTTTAAGTTTGGTGTTGTGATGACAAGTCATCATATGCTAGCTTTGCAAGCATTTTTCACTTGTTTCATTAGTTTTTATGCACTTTCTTGCATTGTAAGTTAGTAATTTAGAGTGGAATTGCATGGCTTATTTGAATCAATCAACCACCCTTTAATTGGCATAAGATCATGAGGTTTAAGCTTGAATTAATTTATTTTTAAATGAATTTTAAACCTTGTGAATTTGGTAATACTTTGATTGGTTATTTTGATTACTTGTAGGTGAAGAAAAGAAAAAAAAAATGAGAAAAGCGTGGCCTAGGGAGCATGCTCAAAGGAAATAAAGAAAGCATGGCCAAAGGAAGAGAAGTGTGGCCCAAAGAAAGAAAAGCGTGGCTTAAAACAAGGAGCAAGAGCACAAAGCTCTTACCAAGAGCTTTACTTCAAAAGTCAAAGGACAAGCTCTTGCTAAGAGCCTAGAGCTCTTGCCAAGAGCTTAATCAAGTGCTACAAGGAAGAAGGAAGCAAGGCA
Source organism: Arachis ipaensis (assembly GCF_000816755.2). NCBI lineage: Eukaryota > Viridiplantae > Streptophyta > Magnoliopsida > Fabales > Fabaceae > Arachis > Arachis ipaensis. The sequence continues at coordinate 52,625,316 of NC_029785.2, read as the reverse complement.
AACTCAAAGCAAAGCTCTTGCTAAGAGCTTTCTCCAAGAGCTTTTTTGGGCTTCTTCAAGGAAAAATCAAGAAAAATGATATTGGAAGCAGGATCGCTAAGTTAAATCTGGGCGTTCACAGCATGACCATGCCTCCTTCAAAGGGCCATAACTTGAGCTACAAATGTCCAATTGATGTGCTTCCAGTTGCGTTGGAAAGTTGAAATTTAGAGATTTCCAATGATATATGGCAATTCATATTTGGCATAAAATTGAGGCACGACTAAAAGGAATCTTTAAGGGCCAAAAACAAGCAAAAAAAATCAGCCAATGCTTCCACCAAGGTTCGAAGCTGGAGCCTCACTCCAAAGCAAAGTAGCGCTCATATGAAGAGCTCAAAGCTCTTGCCAAGAGCTTAAAGCTCTTGAAAAGAGCTTTGTTTCCTTGTCACAATGAGGAAGCACGCAACACATTAGCAAGGCCAAGAGCACCAAAGCTCTTGCCAAGAGCTCTTGCCATGAACCGAGCCTTGCCCTGGGAGCAAGACCCATGGGCCAAAATTCAATTAAAATTCCATTTTAAATTCAATTCTTCACCAATTGAACCAAGGCCATCCAGATCCACTCTTCCTCAAATCCAAAGCAAGCTAAGCCCATTATCATCACTCAAAGGCACAAGGATCAATTAGCTTAGGAATTTATTTTGTTTAAGAATTTAATTTTTATTTTTTATTTTGTAAAAAGCCTATATAAAGGCATCATTCTCATTTCAAAAGGCTAGCTCTACTAGAGAGCACTAGGGAAAATTGGGATTGGGAGCTGAGTTCTCTCCTCTTTGTTCTTGCTTTTGCATTTCTTACTTTTTGTTTTGAATCTTGGGTGGAGAATTGAAGAAATTCTGTTTCAATCTCACCTTGAACTCTCTCTTGTTTACTTGCTGCATAATTTCAAGGAATTGTGATTTGGATCTAAGTTCTCTTTACTGCCTTCATCTTTTATTTCTTCTGCAATTTGTTCTTTTGCTTCTTTTGCAATTGTTCTTTGTTGGATCAAGGAAGGAATTGAGATCTAGACTTGTTCTCTAGTCTCACCCAACCCCTGAGATCTTCAACTTTCCTTTAGCTATTGCAATTGAGCTGCATTTTACTTTCTGTTTCATTCCTCTTCAATTTCCTTTCTGTTTTGATCTTGAGAGCAAGTGAGCTCTTGGCTTCCTTTCTGTTTTTACTATTTCATTGAAATTGCTAGTTTCTCTTTGAGAATTAAAAATTGATCTAAGTCTTCTTGCTAATTTCCTCTTCTGCTACGTTTACTTTTCTGCAATTTCCTTTCCTACATTCTGCACTTTCACATTTCTGTTCACATTGAGCTTGATTTAATTTACTGCACGTTTACATTTTCTGCAATTTAAATTTCCAGTTGCTTGATCTATTGCTTTCTTTAATTTCTAGCACCCAACCCCCTTTACTTTTGATGCAATTTACATTTCTTGCAATTTAAGTTTCAGTTATTTTACTTTCTTGTTCTTTAAGTTACTTGCAATTTTACTTTCTGTATCTTTTAAATTCCTTGCAATTTACTTTCTGTTGGCTACATTTCATCCAATTTCACTTCAATGTTAACTTGACTAAACTAATCACCCACTAAAGTTGCTTGATCCATCAATCCATGTGGGATCGACCTCACTCTAAGTGAGTTTTACTACTTGATGCGACCCGATACACTTGCCGGTGAGTTTTAGGTGTTGGAATTCGGTTCCAACCCATTAGGGACAATTTACACATTTTCATTTAACTAAGTCCCTAAACTTTTATAGAAATTCGATCATAATCTCCCCTAAAATAGCACTAAAACCACCCTTACGGGTTCCCTCAGTCTTAACAACGTTCAAATTTTCCTTAATAGTTTACCAGGTAGACATTTTTAATTGGTCATTATACTCTCTTTAATCCCCTTAGTTATTGTAACATCACGGGTTTAGAAAATAAAACTTGGTTCTGGGGCATTCCGACCATAATTGAAACTTATACAAATCTTTCAAAATTCTGCTATCATTGCAAAAAAACAGTAACGAGCAGTAAATTTGTTAAATTCACTAAATATCCAATTCTCACCCATTGCCTTTCAAAATTCATGTCCTTAAACAAGACTCTTCCAGATTTCCAGAAAACTAAATTTCAGATTATTACCATGTCACATGAAAAAGGTATGAGCTTAGGAACATAGCGCTGCCGTTTAGAATTCTGTTTTCGAAATCCAGCGAGCTACCTTCACTCTTTGCAACATAACTAATTAATTAAAAAGAGTTTTGACACAATTTAAAATAAAGATTTTGGACACATAAGGCTTGAAATTGCTATTGGTTTCAGCTCAAAATCTCATCAGAATTGTAAATTAAGTGGGTTGGAAGTTGGTACTTCTGCAGCAGAGAAACAGAATTTCCTGCAGAATCCATCAATCTTTAAAAATTCGTTTCTTCCAAACCACTCGCAATAAATTCTGAATTTTTTATGAGACGCTCATAACACATAAAAGTTTCATGGAAAAATAGTTTCATTCAAAAATAGGGCCTGGTATGCTCCCAGAAACTGGTTTATTCCACTGTCAATTATGCAGAAAATTTTTCCTTGGACCTTTTCAACAACCTTACATACCATAACTCACATTTGAACTTATATCCCTTCCAAAATCATATTTCCAACTTTCCTTCAGTTATCTAGGGTTGCTTTCACAGCCAACATAACCCAAAAAGATCATCAATAATTCATTACATATATATATATATATATATATATTCATTCTCATCATCCTCATCATTCATCATTAAAATCATCATGTATCAATACATTCTCACTACAACATCAGTTGCCAAAATTTATTGTCAACCCAAATCAACAATTCAATTCAACAACTAACAATCAATTCAACTTATCCTATGGGTTAACTAGCGTAAGTTTTTGCGACACATTACATATTATATACGAGAAACCAAAACCATACCCAGGCCGATTCCTTGTAAAACCCAGATGATAAACCCCAATTTTGTGATTTAACTTGTGTAGAATTTGGGGGGTTTTATCAATATTTTTTGCACTTATTCATATAAATTGCATAGTTTTGTGTTTCCTTCCTAATTTTGCTTTATGGTTCAAAACATACTTCTTTAACCCTAAAAGTGCTATATTTTAATCCTCTTCTATTACCATTCGATGCCGTGATGTGTTTGTTGAGTGGATTCAGGATCTATAGGGTAAGAATGGTTTAGAAGATGGAAAGGAAGCATGCACAAGTGGAAGGGACATGAAGAGTGAAGCTTTAGAGAACTGGAGGCGACACGCACACGTGGATTGGCGCAGCAACGGTCGATGCGTACGCATGCTCGACGCGTACGCGTGGCTCGCAGAACTCAGATGACGCGCACGCGTGGCCGGCGGCACGTGTGACGCTCAGCACGTGACTTCATTAATGAAATTGTGGCTGGCAATTTCTGAGAGACTCCAGGCCTAAATCCAACTTGATTCTGCATGGAAAAGACCCAAGAATTGATGGAGGAAAGGGGGGATCAATCATTCACACAATACACATAATTTTAGCTAGTTTTTTTGTTCTTGTTTTCTAGAGAGAGAAACTCCCACTTCTCTCTAGATTTAGTTTATTTTTTATCTTTCTTTGTTGAAATTCTGAATTGGGTCTTGTTAATTTTAGTTTCAATTACTTAATTTGAGTTCTCTAGTTATAATTTTGTTTAGATCTTGTGTTGAAGTTGAGTTCTCTTGTTATTTCCCTTTTTCTTCTCATTTTATGAACTTGTGGATCTTGAATTCCTATTAGTGCATTGATATATTCTATGATTGATAGTGTTATTTGAGTTGTTTTCCATTGATAATTGTTAGTGGGTACTTGCGATTTCTAATTAATTTGCAATTTGAATATGTCTTTAGTTAGTGTATACCATGTGTTTGATGAAATATTTCCTTTGATTATGGAGTAGTTTTCTATACTCTTGGCCTAGGCTAAAGAGATTGGGTGAACTTGAGTCATTGGATCTAATTGATTTGTTGATTTGAGAACCCTAGTGGTCAAATTGATACCCATTGACACCAATCTACTACTAAGCCAATTAGTAGTTAGATTGGGACTTATGAGTTGAGATTGATCAAGCCATTTGACATACCTCAAGCGTAGAAGTAGACTTAATGAGCTTGGTTCCTCAAAATTGTCAAGATATGGTTATTAGACAAGGATGGTGATCCCAATTCCCATGCCTAGCCAAGAGTTCTTTTTATTATTCGTATTTGAAACCCAAAAATTCCAATTGCTTAATTCTTGTTATAGTTAGTTTAGTTGTTTACTTAGTCTTAGAATAGAAATAGCTTTACATGTTCTCTTGTTAGATTACATTTACTTGCATCTTGCTTTAATTGCTTTGGTTTAGTTTCTTGCCCTTTAAGATTTTTTGCATGTTAAGTTTACTAGTTTAAATTCTTGTTTATAACTCGCAACCCCGGAATTCTAACCAATATTGATGCACATGTTTGTCCATTCTCTTGAGCACGACCCGAGACCAATACACTTGGTTACTTTATATTGGGGTTGACTTTGTGACAACCAAATCAAAATTTGACGATGGGGTTATATGTTGGTTTAGGACTATACTATGATATGATGTTTGCTGATAAAATTTAGACCGACTGAAATCTTCACTATCACTAGACGTCACAATTTTTTACCATTCCATGATACCCAAATTTCCAAAGTCTCACCAAACGGGTCTCTGACTCCCCAGAGTCCAATACCAAGTCTCCAACACCACCAATTTGTTTCCAAAGTACATAATCCAAACTAATTTTACCAAATAACACTAAAATTACCATAGGGTTCACTAATTAGATAACTTGAAAAGGATTAAACATTTTTCACCTTACCAATGCGAAATTGGGACAAGACTTGGCAAGTCCACAAAGCTAATTTGAACCTAAGACACCAAAATCATATAAATTCTTAATTTTAATACCCCTCAAATTCGAAACTGAGAAGGGAAGATTTGGGTAGAAAAGTATGAATTCCTTACCAAATTATGGGGTGGATTTCATAGAAGATTCCGAGACGAACGCGTGGCCGCTGACGGCTCATCAATCGGAGCTCTGGATCAAAAGTTATGTGAGGTTGAATTATTGAGTGAGGGTTTGGTCTTCTTACTCCTCCCTCATGCAAGCTTTCAGTGTGGGTTCCATTTTGAGGAGAGAGGAAGAGCTGAAGCTCTGTTATATTATTGGGTTGGGCTGGGCCTTGGGCCCGGTTTGCCCGGTTCTCCCCGTTCGGCCCAATCTTGGGCCAAATTCTTTAAAATTAGTGTCAAAATTCTTGTGTTAATTAGTTCTACCTCACTAAATCATAAAATTTTATTTTCTAATTTATTTGATTAATAATTAATTTATTAGCTAATTATTCATTAATTACTCAAGGTTTACATTCTACCCCCTTAACAGAAATTTTCGCCCTAAAAAATTCGCTTTCATATCTTCATATATGCTCTCTCATATCCAACCGACATCTTATCATTCATTTTGATATTCTTCTAACCTAAATTCAAACACAAATTCACATTCTCTAGTCTGAGGTACAACATTATAATCTTAATCAAATTCAAGCCTAAGATAAACCCGTGTATTTCATTCTTAGGCTATTTTGGCATCACGGTAGAAACAGGCTATCAGTTAGGCAAACATTCCCGCATTAGTAATCTCAGGCTATCAGTCAGGTGGGCCCTTTCGCATTAGCAGTTTGGCACAAGGCCTATTCACATTCCATATGCTATCAGTTAGGCGGACATTCCGGCATTATCAACCTTAGACTATCAGTCAGGCAGACACTTCTGCATTAGTAGTTTGGCACAAAGCCCATTCGTCGTACATGATGAGCGGATATTTTATACGCTTTTTGGCATTGTTTTCATATAGTTTTTGTTATGTTTTGTTTATGTTTTGTTATGTTTTCATAGGTTTTAGTGTAAAATTCACATTTTTGGATTCTACTTTGAGTTTGTGTGTTTTATGGTGATTTTAGGTATTTTCTAACTAAAATTGAGGAGCTTGAGCAGAAGTCTGATTCATAAGCAGAGAAAGGACTACAGATGCTGTCAGGATCTAACCTCTGTGCACTCGAAGGAGCTTTTCTGGAGCTACAGAATTCCAAATGGTGCGATCTTGATGGCTATGGAAATCTAACATCCAGGGCTTTCCAGAAATATATAATACTCCATACTTTGTTTCAGAATTGAAGGCCCAAAATTGGCGTTCAACGCCAGCCACCAGCCCCATTCCTGGCGTCCAGCACCCACAGGGGTGCAACTGGAGTTCAACGCCCAAAAGGGGGGGTCCCTAGCCAACGTTCAACGCCCCTAAGAGACACTAGCATGTGGGAGACACCCAAGTTCAGCCCAAACACTCACCAAGTGGGCCCCAGAAGTAGATTTTCGCACTATCAACTTAGTTTATCTTATTTCTGTAATTATGAGTTAGCATATTAGTATATATAGGAGAAGATCAATCATGTTTAGGATCTTCTTCCTCCCCCAATATTTTCAAACACTACTATGTACAGTATGAGTCACTAACCTCCTAAGGTTAAGGTTAGGAGCTCTGCTGAGTTTCATAGATCAATAATATTACTGTTTTCATTCAATATGTCTGATTCTATTCTCTTATGTAACCTCGTTCTTCATCTTAAGAATTGAGGGTGATATGGGACAATCATTCTTGTTCTACATGGGTTCCATGCGATTCCTGACCCGGATAGCATTAAACTAAAGCTAGAGATTGCATTGTGGATTCGTATAGAGCATCTGAGCAACTTTGAATATGTGACATATAATCCTGATGTCTATGGGTGCGTGAAGTTTCTGTGGCGTTAAGGCTAGAGTCAGAGAAGCGGCACTTTCTGATCCAGAAGATCTGCCTTGTCTGTGACACCTTGAGTAGGATTGTGAAGAGAAGTGGACTGCTTAGAGCTTCATCTTTTGCTACAGTGAGAAACTTAGAGGTGGCTTGATGAGAGGACATGAGTCATCTCAACGTGGTAGATTGCTGCAGTGGAGGAGGTTAACTAGATGAGAGGACATGAGTTAATCACTTACGGCTACCTTTGAAGGAATTAGAAGGTCATTGAAGAAGACAGTAAGAAAAGTTAATCCAGAAAGACAAAACATCTCCAAAGCCTCAACCATTCTATCACCATTGAATTCTCATTTAATCAGTAACATTTTATTTAATTATTCGTTTTATGCTTCTTCTGTGACAAACTATATTTTCTATCCGCCTAACTAAGATCTGTAAGGTATCCACTACATGCTCAAACCACAATCCTCGTGGGATCGACCCTAACTCACCTCAGGTATTACTTGGACGACCCGGTATACTTGTCAGTCTATCTGTGCGAATTCTGCGGAGCCAGTTTTGTGCACCAAGTTTTTGGCACCGTTGCCGGAGATTGCTTGGATTTGACAAACAACCGTATTATCTTGTTGCTTAGATTAGGTACTTTTTACTTTTGTTTTGGGTCTTTTATTTTCTTTTTCGAAAAAAATAAAAAATTTTTCCAAAATCTTTACTTTTCCTTTTGATCTTTATCTTTTTGTTTGAGTCTTTGTTCTTGTTCTTGTTAAAGTTTTGAATTTTCTTGCTTTCTTTTCAATAATTTTTTTCAAAAATAGTGTCTTTTGTTTGAGTCTTGTGTCAATCTTTAAGTTTGGTATCCTTTTTGAGCCATGTTGAGTCTTTAAGTTTCTTTTCTTTTCTTTTCTTTTCTTTTCTAAAATTAGAGTCTTTGATTTCAAAATTCTTAAGTTTGGTGTCTTTTAGTCGTTTTCCTTTAAAATTTTCGAAATTAGTGTCTTTGATTTTCAAAGTTTTTAAGTTTGGTGTCTTTTTATTGTTCTTTATTTGCTTTAAATTTTCGAAAATCATCTTAGTGTTCTTTCTTGGTATTCAAGTTGTTCTTGTTTCTTTTCTTGTTTTGATCTTAAAATTTTTAAGTTTGTTGTCTTTTGGTGTTTTTCTTTTTAAATTTTTGAAAACTTAGTATTTTAGATCTAAAAATTCTAAGTTTGGTGTCTTTTGGTTGTTTTTCTCTTTCTTCATTAATTCAAAAAAAAAAAAAAATCTTTTTACCTTAATTTTCGAAAATTCCAAAAAGGATTTCAAATTTTAATTTCAAAATCATTATCTTATCTTAATTTCAAATTTCAAATTTCAAATCTTATCTTTTTAAATCTTTTCAAATCTTTTCTTTTAATTGTGATTCTATCTTATCTTATCTTTCTTTTAAAATTTAAAATTCAAAACTTTTTCAAATCTTTTTTTTGTTATCTTTCATTTAATTTATCTTATCTTAAATTTGAATTTCAAAATCAAATCTTTTAAAATTAAATCTTTTTCAAATATTTATCTTATCTTGTTTTAAATTCAAATTTTAAAATTTAATTTTCAAATCTTTATCTTATCTTGTTTCAAATTCAATTTTCAAAATTCAAATTTCAAATTTCAAAATCAAATCTTTTTCAAATCTTATCTTATTTTCAAATCTTTCTTAATTAGTTACTTGTTTTCTCTTTCTTCTTTTTCAAAACTTCCTAACTAATTCTTCTATCTCCTATTTTCGAAAATCTCCTACTTCTTTCTCGCTCTTCTTTTTCGAAATTCATCATTCAATTTTTAAATTTTTTTAGTTAATTAGCTTTTATTTTTGAATTCAATTAATAAATAAAATAAAAACAAAAATATTTTAATTCTAGTTTCTCTTCTCACTTCTTAATTTTTGAATTCTCTAATCCCTTTCATTCGAATTCTTCTCCTCTTCTGTCCATTTTCATTCTTCTTTCTTCTTCACATCTCACAGGGAGTCCTCTATTCTTTAACACAGAGCTCCTATTCTTCTTTTTTCTTGTTTTTTTTCTTGTTTATGAGCAGGAACAAAGATAAAGAACCTCTCTTGATCTTGATCCTGAACCTGAGAGGACCTTAAGGAAGCGTTTACAACAAGTTAAAGCACAACAGTCCAGAGAAAACCTCACAGAACTATTCAAACAAGAAGCTGAAAACACAGATATAGCATCTGAGCCGAATAATGGAGGAGATGCAAGGAAGGTTCTTGGTGACTTCATTGCACCAACTTCTGACCTCTATGGAAGAAGTATCTCCATACCTTCCATTAGAGCAAATAACTTTGAGCTAAAGCCTCAGTTAGTCTCTCTCTTGCAACAGAATTACAAATTCTATGGACTTCCACTAGAAGATCTACATCAGTTTCTATCTGAATTCTCGTAGATCTGTGACACTGTTAAGACCAATGGAGTGAATTCTGAGGTCTATAGACTTATGCTTTTCCCTGGTGCTGTTAGAGACAGAGATAAGATACGGTTGGATTCTTAACCTAAGGAAAGCTTGGACTCTTGGGAAAAGTTGGTCAATGCTTTCTTGGCCAAGTTCTTTTCACCTCAAAAGATGAGCAAGCTCAGGGTGGAAGTTCAAACCTTCAGACAAAAAGAGGGTGAATCTCTCTATAAAGCTTGGGAAAGATACAAGCAACTGATCAGGAGATGTCCTCCTGACATGCTCTCAGAATGGTCTATCCTAGGAATCTTCTATGATGGCCTATCTGAGATATCCAAAATGTCCTTGGATTATTCTGCTGGTGGACCACTCCACTTGAAGAAAATGCCTGAAGAGGCACAGAAACTCATTGAAATGGTTGCAAACAACCAATTCATGTATACTTCTGAGAGGAACCCTATGAACAATAGGGTAGCTCAGAAGAAAGGGGTCCTGGAAGTTGACACTCTGAATGCCATATTAGCTTAAAATAAAATATTGACTCAACAAGTTAATATGATCTCTCAGCACTTGACTAGAGTGCAAGATGCAACTGGCAGCATTCAAAACACCTCCTATGATGGAGATGCCTATGATCCAAATCAACCTTCAATGGAGGAGGTGAATTACATGGGAGAACCCTATGGTAACACCTACAACCCTTCATGGAGGAATCATCCTAACCTTTCATGGAAGGATCAACAGAAGTCTCAGCAAGGCTTCAACAATAATCAAGGTGGAAGAAACCAAAATAGGTTCAACAGACCACCATTCCCATCTTCTGAATAGTTGATGGAGACTTCTAAGTGGAGTATTTCTGACTTAGCAACCATAGTCTCTGAGCTCTCTAAGACCACTCACAGTTTTATAACAGAAATTAGGTCCTCCATCAGAAATCTGGAGGTACAAGTTGGTCAACTGAGCAAGAGAATCCCTGAGACTCCTCCTAGCACTCTTCCTAGTAATACTAAAGTGAACCCAAGAGAAGAGTGTAAGGCCATCACAATGGACATGGAGGCCGAATCTGAAGGAGATGATTTGGTGTTGAATGCTAGTAAGGAAGACCTTACTGGCGTTCAACGCCCACAAGGATAGCATCACTGGCATTGAACGCCAGTAAGGAAGACCTTACTGGGCATTCAACGCCTACAAAGGCACCATCACTGGCGTTGAACGCCAATAAGAAAGTCCTTACTAGGTGTTCAACACCAAAAAAGGTGCAACCACTGGCGTTGAAGCCAGTAAAGAAGGTCTTACTGGGCGTTCAACGCCCACTCAAGGCTTTCCTATTGAAGATCTGAAGGCAACTAAGGCTCATAAGGATACTATAGAAGTTCTCTTGAAGGCTTTGTTGCAAATCATGGATTATGACGATCACTCCTCCTCTGATGAGGAAGAGAGAACTAGGGAAGAGCAAGTTACTCGTTACCTATGAGTCTTCATGAAGCTGAATGCTAAGTTGTTTGGCACAGAGCCATTGGAGGAGGAACCTCCAGTGCTCACTAAGGAACTCAATGCCTTGGTTTAGTAAAAACTACCTCAGAAGCTGCCGGATCCCGCACGCTTTCTGATTCCCTGCACCATAGACACCATTACCTTTAGGAAGGCTCTGTGTGACCTAGGGTCAAGCATAAACCTTATGCCACTCTCTGTAATGGAGAAGTTGGGAATCTTTGAGGTACAAGCTACAAGAATCTCACTAGAGATGGCAGATAAGTCCATGAAAATGGCTTATGGACTGGTAGAGGATGTCTTGGTAAAGGTTGAAGACCTTTACATCCCTACTGACTTGATAATCTTAGATACTGGGAGGAAGAGGATGAATCCATCATCCTTGGAAGACCCTTCCTAGCCACTGCCAATGCCATCATTGATGTGGCAAAGGGAGAGCTAATTCTACAGTTATGGGAGGACCACATCTTGTTCAAGATGCCTAGCCCTAACTCTCCCACTGACAAAAGAGAAACAGTTGTGCAACACTTAGTGTTCTAACCTTCTCTCTCAATGCAAAGTTATACAGAGCCCCCAGACACCAATTCTATGTTTAGTGTTGGGCAGCCATTATCAAGCACTGAGAACACAGGTACTAAGAAGAAAGTACCTAAAGGCTGGAGGGATAAGAAAATCCCCACTGAAGGCCTCTCACCAGGCATGAGAGTTGTCTTCACAGACAATTCTGTAATTCCACACACTGTGAACATGATCCTGTCTCTTGAACATGTGGAACTTATCCATGAGAGCACAGGCAAGAAATTCACTGTAAGGGGTGAAATTCTGAGCCCCTATCCATCTCCGTAAGGAGCTAACCGTCAAGCTAGTGACGTTAAAGAAGCACTTGTTGGGAGGCAACCTATCAATAATTAATGTTTTCTTGTTTTTCTTTAAGTTTGTTTAAGTTATATTAATTTAATTTTCATGTCTTCTTTGAGTTTATGATCATGTGAAGTAGTTAAAACAGAAACAGAAACAATCAAAGCTGGAAACAGAACACCTTGGAACAGAGACATGGCTGGCGTTGAAGGCCAGCCAGGGAGCACATTGCTGGCATTGAACGCCAGTGATGGGGCAGAAATCTGGCGTTGAACGCCAGGCAAGATCACCCCAATGGGCATTCAACGCCACTTAGAGGCACATAGCTGGCATTGAACGCCAGCCAGGAGCAAGAGCTGGGCGTTCAAATGCCCACAACGGGGCAGAGAACTCGAATTCTCTAGCCCCTCAAGATCAGTGGGTCCCATAGAATCTTCACCTATCCCACTTTATTTTTTCTCTTCCTTTCACTCTTCTGTACACACTCTTCCCTATAAACCCTAACCCAATCACATCCATATCACTTCCCAAAACCATCATAACTCCCACCAACCCCCACCCACTTTAAATTCAAAATTACCCACCCAATTCCCACCCATTCATTTGAACCCAACCCCATCCTACCCCTATAAATACCCTTCTTCCTACCCTTCATACACACACCATTTATACACTAAAGCCCTACTTAGCCAAATCCATTATCCTTCTCCATCTCCTCTATTCGCTTCTTCTTCTACTCTTTTCTTCCCTTTTCTTCTTATTTTGCTCGAAGATGAGAAAAGCTTTTAAGTTTGGTGTTGGAAAAGCCTTACTTTTTGCACACTTATGGCACCCAAAGTCAGAGAACCTTCTAGAAAGAGGAAAGAAAAAGTAGTTGATTCCACCTTCGAATCATGGGAGATGGAAAGATTCATTACCAAAGCCCATCAAAACCACTTCTATGAAGTAGTGGCAAAGAAGAGGGTGATTCCTGAAGTCCCCTTTAGGCTAAAAGAGAATGAGTACCTAGAAGTTGGGATCTTGATGGTGCAAGAGTTCTATGCTAATGCATGAATCATTAAAAACCATGACACTAGTGTGAACCCTCATCCCAAAAATTAGAGCACCATGGTCTGAGGGCGACTCTTAGATTTCAGCCCGAGAAGTGTAAGGTTGGCGCTCCATTTGTCACTGATGCAAGGAGACCCACATCCTTACACTAGGAGAGTCAATTTTGACCAGAGGCTGGACTAAGTCCTTTTAGACATTTGTGTGGACGGAGCTCAGTGGAAGAGGGATGCTCAAGGCAAGCCTATCCAACTGAGAAGGCTTGACCTCAAGCCCATAGCTAGAGGGTGGTTGGAATTTATCCAATGCTCTATCATCCCTACTAGCAATCGGTCAGAAGTGACCATTGACAGAGCTATCATGATTCATTGCATCATGATTAGAAGTGAGGTAAAGTTACATGAGGTAATACCTTAAGAGTTGTACAAGAAAGGTGAAAAGCCTTCCCCCTTAGCAAGATTGGCTTTCCCTCACCTCATTTGTCACCTATGCAATTTAGTTGGAATTGTCATAGAAGGAGACATTCCAATTGAGGAAGACAAGCCCATCACCAAGAAGAGGATGGAGCAAATCAGAGAGCCAGCACATGGACCACAACAAGAGCATGTGGAGCTACCTCAACAAGAAATCCCTGAGATGCCTCAAGTGATTCATTTTCCTTCCCAAGGTTATTGGGACCAATTGCACATTTCTCTAGGAGAATTGAGCTCTAGCATGGATCAACTAAGGGTGGGACATCAAGAGCACTCCACCATCCTCCATTACATTATAGAAGATCAAAGAGCCATGAGGGAAGAGCAAATAGTTTTGAGGGAAGAACAACAGAGGTAGGGGCGTGACATAGAGGAGATCAAGCACTCTATTGGATCATCCAGAAGGAGTAGTAGCCGCCATCACTAAGGTGGATTCGTTCCCTTTACTCCCCTGTTACCTATGTTAATTTTTTCTGTTTTCCATGTATTTTATTTTATTGTCTATTTCTAGTGAATGATCATCTGTCTTTATGTCTTAAAGCTATGAATTATTCCATGCATCTCTCACCTTGCTTAAAAGAAAAAAAATTATTTTATTGAAAAAGAAAAGTAAGATGCATGAATTTCGAGTTTTATAATAGGAATAGTTCAGTTATTTGATATAGTGGCATTGCTTTTATTTTCTGAATGTATGAAATAAATAATGCATATTTGATGTTGGAGTTAAAGAATGTTGCTCTTGAAAGAATGATGATAAAAGTGAAATATTATTGGTGATCTGAAAAATCCTAAAATTGATTCTTGAAGCAAGAAAAAGCAGCATGCGAAAAAAAATCAAGCAGAAAAAGAAATAAAAAGCAGAAAAAGCCAGTAGCTCTTTAAACCAAAAAGCAAGAGAAAGGATCCAAGGCTTTGAGCATCAATGGTTAGGAGGGCCTAAAAGAAATATCTTAGCCTAGGCAATTCAAATGAGCTGCTTCCCTAACTATATGCTTGTGGTGTGAAGGTGTCAAGTGAAAAACTTGAGACTGAGCAGTTAAAGTCGTGGTCCAAAGCAAAGAGTGTGTTTAAGAACTCTGGATACCATTGGCTGGGGACTCTAGCAAAGTTGAGTCACAATCCTAAGGGGTTCACCCAGTTAAAGTGTCTGTGGCATTTATATATCCGGTGGTAATACTGGAAAACAAAGTGCTTAGGGTCACAGCCAAGACTCTAAAGAAGCCGTGTTCAAGAATAAAAAAGAACTTAAATAAGAGAATCAATAGCATCATCTGGAATCTAAGTTCCTAAAGATGCCAATCATTTTGAGCTTTAGTTGAAAGTGAGATGCAAAAACTATTCAGAAGCAAAAAGCTACTGTTCCGCTCATCTAATTGAAACTGAGCTTCATTGAGAACTCTGAGATTTATTGCATCCTTCTATTTCTTTTTATTCTACTTTGTTTTTGGTTGATTAGAGACAAGCAACAGTTTAAGTTTGGTGTTCTGATGAGCAGATATTATATACGCTTTTTGGCATTGTTTTCATATAGTTTTTTTTATGTTTTGTTTAAGTTTTATTATGTTTTCATGGGTTTTAGTGTAAAATTCAGATTTTTGGATTCTACTTTGAGTTTGTGTGTTTTATGGTGGTTTCAGATATTTTCTGGCTGAAATTGAGGAGCTTGAGCAGAGTCTGATTCAAAAGCAGAGAAAGGACTGCAGATGCTGTCAGGATCTTACCATCGTGCACTCAAAGGAGCTTTTCTGGAGCTATTGAAGTCCAAATAGTGCGCTCTTAATGGCTATGGAAAGATAACATCTAGGGATTTCCAGAAATATATAATAGTTCATACTTTGTTTCGGAATTAAAGGCCCAAAACTGGCGTTCAACGTCAACCCCAACCCCATTCCTGGCGTCCAGCGCACACAGGGGAGCAATTGGAGTTCAATGCCTAAAAGGGGGTCCTTAGCTAGCGTTCAATGCCCCTAAAGAACAGTAGCATGTGGGAGACACTCAAGCTCAGCCCAAACACTCACCAAGTGGGCTCCAGAAGTGGATTTTTGCACTATCAACTTAGTTTATCTTATTTCTGTAATTCTGAGTTAGCAGATTAGTATATATAAGAGAATATCAACCATGTTTAGGATCTTCTTCCTCCCCTATTATTTTCGAACACTACTATGTACAGTATGAGTCACTAACCTCCTAGGGTTAAGGTTAGGAGATCTGCTGAGTTTCATGGATCAATAATATTACTGTTTTCATTCAATATGTCTGATTCTATTCTCTTATGCTACCTTGTTCTTCATCTTATGAATTGAGGGTGATCTGTGACAATCACCCTTCTTCTATATGGGTTCTATGCGATTCCTGACCCGGATAGTGTTGAACTAAAGCTAGAGATTGTATTACAAATTCGTATAGAGCATCTGAGCAACTTTGGATATGTGACATATAATCCCGTTGTCTATGGTTGCGTGAAGTTTCTGTGTTGTTAAGGCTAGAGTCAGAGAAGTGGCACTTTCTGATCTGAAAGATCTGCCTTGTCTATGGTACCTTGAGTAGGATTGTGAAGGGAAGTGGACTGCTTAGAGCTTCATCTTCTGCTACAATGAGAAACCTAGAGGTGGCTTGAGGAGAGGACATGTGTCATCTCAACGTGGTGGATTGTTGCAGTGGAGGAGGTTAACTTGATGAGAGGACATGAGTTAATTACTTACGGCTGCCATTGAAGGAATCAGAAGGTTATTGAAGAAGATAGTAAGAAAAGTTAATCCGGAAAGACAAAGCATCTTTGAAGCCTCAACCATTCTATCACCATTGAATTCTCATTTAATTAGTAACATTTTATTTAATTATTCGTTTTATGCTTTCTCCGTGACAAACTATATTTTTTATCCGCCTAACTAAGATCTGCAAAGTATCCATTGCTTGCTCAAACCACAATCCTTGTGTGATCGACCATGACTCACCTCAGGTATTACTTGGACGACCCGGTATACTTGCCGGTCTATCTGTGCAAATTCTGCGGACCAGTTTCGTGCACCAGTACACTTTTCATGATTCATTATCCATTTCAAGTATCTTTTCCATTCATGGTTTCTCTTTTTTGTTCTTTTCATCATACCTCCACATCACCAATTACATACACACCCCTTCATATCACCACATTACTAAACATACCTCCACATCACCACTTAACTATACATACACACCCCTCCGCATCACCACATTACGAAACATATCTCCACATCACCGCTTAACTACACATACCTCCGCATCACCAATTAACTTTAAACTTCTTGGGAACAATTTACACATTTTCATTTAACTAAGTCCCTGAACTTTTTATAGAAATTCGGACATAATCTCCCCTAAAATAGCACTAAAACCACCCTTACGGGTTCCCTCAGTCTTAACAACGTTCAAACTTTCCTTAACAATTTACCAGGTAGACATTTTTAATTGGTCATTATACTCTCTTTAATCCCCTTAGTTATTGTAACATCACGGGTTTAGAAAATAAAACTTGGTTCTGGGGCATTCCGACCATAATTAAAACTTGTACAAATCTTTCAAAATTCTGCTATCATTGCAGAAAAATAACAGTGAGTAGTAAATTTGTTAAATTCACTAAAAATCCAATTCTCACCCATTTCCTTTCAAAATTCATGTTCTTAAACAAGACTGTTCCAGCTTTCCAAAAAACTGAATTTCAAATAATTACCATGTGACATGAAAAAGGTATGAGCTTAGGAACACAGCCCTGCCGTTTAGAATTCTGTTTTCAAAATCCAGCGAGCTACCCTCACTCTTTGCAACATAACTAATTAGTTAAAAAAAGTTTTGACATGAAATTTAAAATAAAGATTTTGGACACATAAGTATTGAAACTGCCTTTAGTGTTATCCCAAAATCTTATCAGAATTGTAAATTAAGTGGGTTGGAAGTTGGTGCTTCTGCAGCAGAGAAACAAAATTTCCTGCAGAATCCATCAATCTTTAAAAATTCATTTCTTCCAAACCACTCGTCAATAAATTCTGAATTTTTTATGCGACGCTTATAACACATTAAAGTTTCATAAAAAAATAGTTTCATTCAAAAATAAAGCCTGGTCTGCTCCCAGAAACTGGTTTATTCCACTATCAATTATGCAGAAAATTCTGCCTTGGACCTTTTCAACAACCTTACATACCATAACTCACATTTGAACTTATATCCCTTCCAAAATCACATTTCCACCTTCCTTCAATTATCTAGGGTTGCTTTCACAGCCAACATAACCCAAAAATAACCCAAGAAGATCATCAATAATTCATTCTCATCATCCTCATCATTCATCATTAAAATCATCATGTATCAATACATTCTCACTACAACATCAGTTGCCAAAATTCATATTCAACCCAAATTAACAATTTAATTCAATAACCAACAATAAATTCAACTTATCCTATGGGTCAACTAGCCTAAGTTTTCACGATACATTACATATTATATACGAGAAACCAAAACCATACCTTGGCCGATTCCTCGTAAAACCTAGAACGTCATAATTTGTTACTGTTCTGTGATACCCAAGTTTCCAAAGTGTCATCAAACGGGTCTCCGGCTCCCTAGAGTCCAATACGAAGTCTCCCACACCACCAATTTGTTTCCAAAGTAAACAATCCAAACTAATTTCACCAAATAACACTAAAATTACCATAGGATTCACTAATTAGATAACTTGAAAAGGATTAAACATTTTTCACCTTATTAATGTGAAATTGGGACAAGACCCGGCAAGTTTACGAAGCTAATTCGAACCTAAGACACCAAAATCATATAAATTCTCAATTTCAATACCCTTAAAATTCAAAACTGAGAAGGGAATATTTGAGTAGAAAAAGATGAATTCTTTACCAAATTATGGGGTGGGTTTCGTAGAGGATTCTGAGACGAACGCGTGGCTGCTGACGGCTCGTCAATCGGAGCTCTGGATCAAAAGTTATGTGAGGTTTAATTATTGAGTGAGGGTTTGGTCTTCTTCCTCCTCCCTCATGCAAGCTTTCAGCGTGGGTTTCATTTGGAGGAGAGAGGAAGAGCTGAAGCTCTTTTATATTATTGGGTTGGATTGGGCCTTGGGCCCAATATGGGCTCGATTCTTCTGGTTCGGGCCAATCTTGGGCCAAATTTTTTAAAATTAGTGTCAAAATTCTTGTTTTAATTAGTTCTACCTCACTAAGTCATAAAATTCCATTTTCTAATTCATTTGGTTAATAATTAATTTTTTAGCTAATTATTCACTAATTACTCAGGGTTTACAGTTCCTGTGTAGATAAATTTCTCAGCTATAATAGTTCCATAATTCTGAAATGCACTAGTTTCTTTTAGATAAAATATAGTTCAGATTTCCAACAACATAGAGTGTAAGTATTTGTAAAAAGTTCTTCGACGTTCAAGTCAATATAAAAAATATATTAAAATAATAAAGTAATTTAGATTCTAAACTTATCTTCTACTAAAAAATAAATGATAATTATATGATGATTAGATTATAAGTAATATTAAAGTTATGGCTATTTGGTTATTAAATTAGTAATTATGACTGATAATATCATTGATTATGAGTTCAGTTATGTTACACATATAAGCCTTTTTGGCTTACAAGTCTTACAAGTTGGGCTAAGTCTATCAAAAAATACTCTCACCCAACTCAAGCGTGTTAAATGCGCGCGTTACTAAACCATTTCCAAAGCGCGCTACTCACCATTATGAACGACTCTTCTTCTTCTTCCTCGATCAAATCTACAACCGTCAAGATTCAAGGCACATTTGAAAACTCTGAAGAAACTTTCAAACTCGTCGCCAACACTCGATGAAATCAATAAGCAAACATCAAAAGTGCCATAAAAAAACACCCAAAAGAAAGAAGAAACATTTTTCAAGGTACTGTTTCACTAATCTTCTAGGTTTTTCAGATTTCTCTTTCTGATTTCGAAGGAGAAGTATTATATTGTTGTATTTCTCTTTTATTAAGTAGATTCATTATATGTTCTTCATTTAAAGTAGATATTACGCTTCTGGTGAAACTGTTCAAGATGGTTATACTGTTTTACGTATGTTTAGTGAATGGTTTAACGTATTTTTTCATCTGTTTTTGTGCATGTTTGCATGTTTTGAAGTGAGTTTTCATACATATAAACTTTGTATTGTATTTCAAGTGAACTCATATTTGGATGTATATGGCCGATTTTTGGGTGTATATCAATTGAATTCGAATGTGATTGGTGCTTCTAGTGACATTTTGAATTTAAATATCATTTTAAACTCATATAATGACATGTAATCCAAAAACAAATATAGGTGTATGTGTCAGGTATATATATCAAGAGTATTCAAGTGTAACTGGTGCTGTTGTACTTGTGCTTGAGCTTGTAGTGTCATTGTATGCATGTTTGGTTGACTGGTGCTGTTGTACTTGTGCTTAAGCTGGTATTTGGGTGTATCTGGCAGTTATTTGGGTGTATGTTACTGGTATTTGCATGTATGTGGCTGATATTTGGGTGTATGTGACTATATTTAGCTGGTATTTTTTATCTATTAACAATATTTTTCTTACAGTGAAAATGACAAGCAAGAGCGATGGTGGAAAAAAATACAATGTAAGCACACACACACACACACACACACACACACCTGAAAACGTTTGAATTAATAAACAGAATCATTCATAATCAATTCAGAACTGATAACAGATAAAACAGTTATAAACAACCACACATAAATATATCACAGGTAGTCAACAACATTCAGTGATTTATTAGATATTAGAGTATAGACTTTTAGTTAGAACACCCCTAGATATAGCTAGATAATAACTATATACATATATATACATACAACATCCTAGGCCCTGACTTGTTCAAGAAGTCCCTAAGCTGGCGCCCAGGCTAGCCTAGACTCTATACTCACGTAGTCCCTCTAAATTACTAAACTGAGGGAAAGTATGTTCTAAGTCTTCACAACTCAAGTCAGGTAGAACGTCATCAAAAGATAGAACATCATCTGCTATTCCTCTGCACGATCAAACATTGCCATATGACGTCTCTCTGGTACCTCATCAGGTAGCCACACAACAGGAGTCTCATACACAGGATTTAGGCTAAAGTGCGCATACGAACGGGGTGTAGACATTGGCTGGTCTCATAGTATATACATATAAACAGATAAAGAGATTCACCCTAGACTCAAAAGACTACCTAGAGCGGAATCCTCTTTGCGAAACGGTCATCAGTAGATTACGGAAGGGTACTCCTGCTTCCATCTGAAGGGGGAAGGGAGAGAGAAGGGGTAAGAACTGGGGAGTTCTTAGTAGGGCCAGGGTTATTAGTTAAGTTCATTAATTTGTGTCGCTTAGCAGATATATAGCAGAATACAGAGAAACAGTAAACAGAAGATACAGATAAATAAAGAAACTAAGAAAGCAAAACACAAACAAAAGAATACAAGGAAATAAAACACAGACACAGAGAATAGAATGAAAACAAAGAAAGCATACATTCAAACAACAATCATAACAGAGGAAATGCGCAACCAAGTATGATGCATGTCTGTCCTATGCAGGCCATGAGCTCACGTGTCGGTTTACACCCTGCATCCCGACATTACCCAGGAACTAGTCCTAGATATGGCTTTATCTCTGTAGGTGAACTTCGGCCTACAGAAACAGCACTCCCATAAGTGAACTTCGGCTTACAGGAATAGTCTAAACACAACAGAACAACTTTCTGTAGGTGAACTTCGGCCAACAGAAATGGTACCTCTGTAAGTGAACTTCGGCTTACAGAAATAGTCTAATGACAGGACAACAACTTTCTGTAGGTGAACTTCGGCCTACAGAAATAACACCTCTGTAAGTGAACTTCGGCTTACAGAAATAGCGCCCCTGTAAGTAAACTTCGGCTTACAGGTATCACAACTCTCTGTAGGTGAACTTCGGCCTACAGGAGCAACATCCTGAGATACACAATTGATATTCACTGCAGGTGAACTTCGGCCTACAGGAATAACAACTTACTGTAGGTGAACTTGGGCCTACAGGACCTCTAGGGCCAATAGAAAAGCATCAGATGAACATATAATAGAATATCATGCCACAAGGCTTAACTCTTTATTTTTATACTCTTCTCCTCTATTCTCTTTGTTATATTACTCTTTTCTCATTATCATCATTCATTATCATTCTCATTACTCATCATCACTTTCACATTCTTATGCAGTACTTCTTTCTTTCTCTATTCAATCATACTATACAAACTTTACATCTTTCAGTTTCACAATATCTTGGCTCAAACCATTTCTCTTTATCATATTACTCTTTTCATTTTGTCTTTTTACTCTGCTTTGATTACTCTTTTCTCTGTATCTCTTTACTTTTCTCTGGTTATTCTGTTCTCTGTGTTTTCTTTACTCTGCCCTGATTTCTCTGCTTAACGTATGTATTTAAAGCTTATGTAAATTTCGGTATGAATAGTTAGCCTGTCCCAAGTATAGGTTCATTAAGTCTATACTGAAACAGTTTAACTTTTCATATAATACCTAACCCTAGTCGCAACTCAAGGACTAACTATGTTGCCCTAGTTTGTTCACTAGTCTCTGTCTATTTTTCTGTCATTAAAACTTTACAGAATTTTTTTTGGTTTTTATCTTTTCTTTAACTTTTTATCTTTTCTTTATCTTTGCCTCACTATCATGTTATTACCACTTCCTAAGTGTTTTATGAAGGTAATTATGAGATTCTACACTTAAAGTTGTCCTTCTAAAACTTTTACAGAAAACTGCCTCTCTCTTTTCTCTCTTGTTATTTTCGGCCAAAATGATGAAATGAGACAGCCTTGGAGGTCTTGGGGGTGTAAGGTGAGTTGTGATTGGTTGGCTTGGAGGTGGATTAAAATAATATTAAAATATCTCTGGTGTACAACTACTAAAACTAGGTGTATCAGAACACTCGTAAAAACATCTCTAAAATTATTTTCTGAGCTACTAGCATAAATGACACTAGTAACATATTTATTATGAGAATAAAATATGTATAATGAGGTATTAGCATTGCTAAATTCATTAGAGAGTGCTGGTGCTAAGCTGCACCAGTAAACCGTAAACCCGGTTAAACCGATTTTCTGTTTTTAACAAAAACAGACCAGGTAACCTTATATATCATTCAAGAATTTTCTAATACTAATATAATGATAATATTATACTATTATCTCTCTCCTCTCATGAATCGAGTTCGGTTCATCAAATAGAGACTATTTACAAAAATCAGAATCAAAACTGCCAACCGATACGGTTCAAAAACTAGGTTCTCCGTGGCCGCGTTGTCGAGCTTGACTTAAAAGAGGTTTTGGCTTAAAGATGAAATAATGACAATGAGGATTGAGGTGCTTGATGATACAGCAGAGGTGTTCCCTTTACTGATCTTCCAGAGAAATTCGTGCCTGTAGAAAAGATCTCGCGTACTCGAAAATCAGGGTTGTTACAACACACACACACACACACACACACACACACACATACACACACACATACAGCAAACCAAGGATTTGAGATGCTCCACACGACTATTGAATGAAAATTTTGAAAAAAAGAGCGAGGCAAAGAAGGCCATCATTCAGGAATTGGGATTTGGTGGTCTGATGCACATCCCGCTGATGAATGTGCCATACAAACTATTGAAGAAGTTGGCTAATTCCTTTAATTTGGACAAAAACAAATTGGACACAAGGCATGGTTCGTTGAAAATTAAACCTAAAAAAATAGGAGCTGCCCTTGGCCTCAATGCATCAGGTAACTTATTACAGAAAATCTTTATACTTGCATTCTTTGTAATCTATTCTTTGTAATATATTATTTTGATCTCATGTAATCAAGAAACAAATTTAAGCGTATTTCAAGTAATTTGAAGTGTAATTGATTTTTTTATAGGAGATCTATTTTCCGAAAAAGTGACTTTTAAAGACCTTTCTGAGGAGAACAAAGAAATTTTTAGAAGGTTCCAGGGAAAAAATTAAAGAATTTGACCGATCAGATGATGGAAATCGATGTTGAGAACGATCAAGATAGCATAATGTTCAAGAGGATTTTCATCCTCTATATTCAAATGGCGTTCTTGTTGCCAACTACCATAAACAAAGTATCTCTTGTCCACATGGCTCCAATTTTTTGACTGGAGAAGATAACAGAGTGTAACTGGGGAAGCCATGTCCTCAATTTCATCATCAAAGGCATAACCAATTACCATTTGAAAAAGAAAAAAATCGATTGATGGCTGCCTCTATGACTTGATGATAGTATATTTTCATCTACAAAACACACAAATAAGAAAAGAGAAGTAATCTTTGGACTACTCTGGGTTAGCCATTGGAATTGAGAGCTACTGGTTGCGAGGATCAGAGCAGAAACTGATGGTCATATGGTAACTGAACAAAATACTTTCTCTAATTTGGGTGTATTTTATTTATGTAGATGGTGTAAACTAACGTTTCAACTATTTCAGGGAATCGTCAAGGGGGCGGAAGTGAAAAAGAAATTGAAGAAAATTAAAGAGAAAGAAAAGAAAGAAAAAAAAGAAAAAGACAAAAAAGAAGAAGGTAAGTTCATCCGAGAGTGATTCATCGGAGAGTGAATTTGCTTTTTCCTCTGAGTCTGAGTCTGAACAAGACTCAGAAGAACCAACAAAAATAAGAAAACAACCCACAAGGACAACTAAAAAGTAAGTAATATTTTTTGGTGTATTTTGTCATTTTTAGAGTGTTTTTTGCTAATGATTGTTTGCTCTCCAAAATGGTAACCAGAAAAAGAAAACAAATTGTGGAGGATTCCTCTTCAGAAAGTGAAAGTGAATCCGATGATGAGTAAGATTCTGAAATTGTCATTGCATTTCTTTCTTTTCTGTTTATTATCAAAATTTGATGTATTAACAAAGCGTTTCTCATTTAATTCAGAAGTGAAGAATTGTCACCAATAATAAAACAAAAATCAAAGAAAAAAAAATTCAGACTCCACCCAAAAAGTATGCACTACTTTCGGGAGAATTTTATCATTAGTTTTGTTGTTTTTGTCTGATTCATACTACAACAAATATAGGCTTTAGTAACGCCAAAATCTGCAACGCCTTAAAACCGTTCTATTAGATAGTTTTAGGCAACGGTTTTTTACAGTGTTACTGTTGAAGTTCAGTTTTTATTATTTTATAGCAACAAAATAAAACAGTTCTCTTTGACTATTTTAAAGAACGGTTTTATAACCGTTACTAGAATTTGTTTTTAAGCAATGGTTTTTTAATGTTGTTTAAATAATTATACAAAAGATACGCTTAAAAATCGTTGCCAAAGTTGCTACACTTTAAAACCATTCTCTTAGATGATTTTAGACAACGGTTTTTATGGTGCTGCTGTTGAAGTTTAATTTTTCATTAAGTTATAACAATAAAATAAAACCGTTCTCTTTGACTATTTGAATGAACGGTTTTATAACTATTACAATAACTTTTTTATTAAGCAACAATTTTTTAATATTTAAATAATTATACAAATTAAAAGATACATATAAAAATAGTTCTCTGTAAATATTAAATTAGTAGAATACTCAAAACTTTACTTTTTATGAGTAAAAAATTAATTATATCATCTTATAATTTTAAATGAGGATATATAATTAAAAATTAATTAATAAATTGATACAACAAATTCCTTAACTCTAAATTCCAAATTTTATTTTACCCTAAATTCCCACCTTAAACAAAGAAACTCTAATTTTCCCCTTTTCCTAGCCTCTGAAACACACAGCCCTTCACCCCCTTTCTCTTTCAACCCACGCACACACAGCAGAGGAAGAGAAGAGAGGTCACGTCACCGTCAGATCTGAAGCCGCCGAGGAGCCGAACGTCGTCGAAGCCGCACCGTCGTGTCACCATCGCTGTGCCTCCGTCGAACCCGTCACACCACCGCTGCCGTGATGTCATTGCTGTCGAGAGGGAGAGGAGATACGTGAGGAAGGAAGCTCGTAGGGGAGAAAAAAGACGCCGCCTGTGCTGCCAGCTCCATCACGTCTGATCTCCACTGTCGCCGTCGAAGGTCCGTCACCGTGGCCGTGGAGAGGAGCCGCCGTTCATGCTTGTCACCACCAAAAGAGGAGCCACTGCCGCCGTCGATTGTCACTGGAGAACACACCATACCGCCGTGCTTCTGGTCACCAGAATCACGGACCGGAGAGAAGGGGGCTGCCTTTCCTGTTGCTGCTGCTTCATTCTTTTATTGTAAGCTGTCTTTGTTTTGAATTCCATTGAATTCATTTCTGTTTTCGATTCCATTGAGTTTGAGTTCTCCATTTTGCTGCAACCATGGTCACTGTTGTTGGAGTTTAATTGATTTGGTTTCTGTTTTGATTTGAATTTTGATTTGGTATAATGCTGCCTATTTTGGTCACTGGTTCTCTGAGTTTAAATGATGGGTTCTCTCAATGATAATATTCTAGGTAATTGAGTGAGACAACTTTTATGTAAATTAAGATTTATGACACTCCCTGTAAACATAGAGATGGATTATCACACTTCACCACCCTAAAGATACTGTAAACATGGAGATGGATTATAACTGGTGACTATTTCCTTATGAGGAGTAGCATTCTAGAGTTATTGCATGAGTTATAGAGTTCATGAGTACATGCAATCCATCTTTTTGATTTTGTGGCACTATGCTTTTGCTACATTTCAATCTCAAACTTAATTTGATGCCCTGAACAAGCTGCTCTTACATTGTATTTTTATTGTTGCTATACTGTGCATTATTTCTACTATTATTTTTTCTTTGTATATGACTAATATATGAATGTTTTCACATTAAGATTGGTGTATTAGTACTTTTATTGATTAGGCACATCTTATTAAACAATGGGAATCTTTTTTTCTTTTAGCTGCTTTTTGCAATTGGGGTGGAACATGGAAAGGAGATAAACTCTGCAGTAGTTGTAAATAAGTGCGGTACTGCTCTAAGAAACACCAGGTAGCCGAATTGTTTAAATGTTTTATTTAGTCTTCTTTACACAAATTTTATTCTAACAGTTGTCTTTCTTTTCCTCGTCCCCTCTCTCTATTAGTAAACATTATTAGCATTAGGCTTAGTATTATATTTAATTTGCTAACTTTTTTGTTCACTGGAAAATCATTATGAAGGTAAGGGAGAACTTAGTATTATATTTAAATCTGCTTCACTGCTTCTACCTCGCCACTTCTGCTTCATTGCCTTGGCTGATTGTGGGTTGTCATATGTGGTAAGTGGTCTTTTACTTTGATTTTCTTTTGTTTAGTTAGGGCGTGTTTGGCTGTTGGCCATTTTTGTTGGAGTTAAGAAGAAGAGAGGAAAGTAGTGTGTGAGTTTCTGCTTTTGTGTTTGTTTCAGTCCTTTGAATACTGATTAGAGTTTGGATTATGAGATGAGACATGATTAACTGATTATGGTGTTGTGATTAGGGAGTGGAATAAAGTATGGGAATGTGGGATTTGCTAATCTTTTGTTGTTGCTTTTGTTCACTAAATTATTACTTGGAAATGTTGTTGTGATTTTATTTTGATTTTAATATTGATTTAGTATGTAACTGGTTCTCTGTCAATACTGCTTTGATTTTGTTTTAATTTTAATATTAATTTGTTATAATACTGTTATGATTTTGATTTGGTAATTAGGTCTCTGAAAATGTTGTTCTGGTTTTGTTTTGATTTTAATATTAATTCCATTGAGGTGTAATTGCTATCATTTTTCTAAATAATAGTTTAGTTTACTTTCACTACAAGCTATCTGTTTTTTAGCTTCTGCATCTTTTCTATTTAGTTCTAGTTCATTCTTTCTTCTTTCTTCTTTCTTCTTTGGGAAAGTTTCTAGTTGCTTGTCATTCATTGAATTAAGAGAGAAAGCTTTCACAAATGAAGCCGGTATCAATTTAAGCAAAATAGATATTGCTGATAACTTATTATAATATTTTTAAGTTTTCTTTATTTCAATTTCACACTTCAGTTGACATAAAATTATGTTTGCGTAGCTGCATATGGTGGGCTAGTTCCCCACACACGCACAAGTTCACACTTTATAGTTCACGTATATATATTGCTGCATATGGTGGGGTATTTTCACATTACAATTTATATTTTATCAAATGATAAATTTGTCACTGAAATGAGATGAATATCTGAATAGGATCTGTACTCATTAATTGTACAAGAAAAGGTACATGTACATATTATGGTATGATATAAGAAAAGGATCTCTTTGACTCTTTTTACACTTTGACTTTAATTTTAGAAGCAAATTCTAGTTTCCTACGTAGCTGGAATAAATCATTAGCAATAGTGAAATTATGGAATTTTATTCATTTAGCTAAATGGATGAAGCTGTTTTTTTTTTAATTAAACATATATAAATCAATAAGAGGGATGGTATATAATGCTAAAAATATTAATGTTTTAGTCTCTTTGAATATATTATGGTAATTTTAATTAGTCTCTTTGTATAGAGACAACAGTGAAGAAAACATGAGGACCTACACAATGCTTAAAGATTCATGCAAGACAGTTGGAAGATAGAGAAGAAATTACTCTAGATATTGAAG
>NC_029785.2:52576250-52597451 GCF_000816755.2 Arachis ipaensis | reverse complement strand
TTTATTTCAATTTCACACTTCAGTTGACATAAAATTATGTTTGCGTAGCTGCATATGGTGGGCTAGTTCCCCACACATGCCCATGTGTATATATATATATATATATATATATTGCTGCATATGGTGGGCTATTTTCACATTATAATTTATATTTTATCAAGTGATAAATCTGTCAATGAAATGAGATCAATATCTGAATAGGATTTGAATAGGAACAATATCTGAATAGGATCTGTACTCATTAATTGTACAAGAAGTACTCATTAATTGTTCAAGAAAAGGTACATGTATATACTATGATATAATATAAGAAAAGGATCTCTTTGATTCTTTTTACACTTTGACTTTAATTTTAGAAGCAGATTCTAGTTTCCTAGGTAGCTGGAATAAATCATTAGCAATAGTGAAATTATGGAATTTTATTCATTTGGCTAAATGGATGAAGCTATTTTTTTTAAATTAAACAAATATAAATCAATAAGAGGGATGGTATATAATGCTAAAAATATTAATGTTTTAGTCTCTTTGAATATATTATGGTAATTTTAATTAGTTTCTTTGTATAGAGAGAACAGTGAAGAAAACATGAGGACCTACACAATGCTTGAAGATTCATACAAGATAATTGGAAGATAGAGAAGAAATTACTCTAGACATTGAAGGAGAGGCAATTGGTCCTACTGATGAAGCTGTAAACAACTTGAGCAAATTGGGCACATGATAAACCCCATATTTAGGGTTTATCTTGTGTTGGATTTAGAGCATTTTGCTAACCTTTTCTTACATTTAGCCAATGAATTAGCATGGTTTTGTGATCTCTCCCTTACTTGTGCCTAAGTGTAAAAACATGCTTTCGAAGCCTTTAATTTGACAATATTATTTCTTCCTTGATTCCATAAGATGCCTTGATGTGTTTGCTAGTTATCTCAGGTTGAAAAAGGCTAGAAATGGATCTAAGAAGTGAGGAATGAAGCATGCAAGTGGAGAGAAGCATAAAAATCCAAAGAATTAATCCCACCCAAGGACGCGCGCGTGCACCAGGCGCGTCCGCGCACCTCGCGAAATAGGCCAGGGACGCGTACGCGTGCTCTGCGCATACGCATCGCAGTCCGCACGTGATTCCTTTAATGCAACTCGTGCCTGGCGATTTTGAAGGGTTTCTGGACCCATTTGGAGCTAGAATTTTGGCGGGAAAACACCCAAAAGGACCAAGGATTTAAGGGAAGAGGGGGGATCATCATCATAACACACATTAGTTTAGTTTTAGGTTAGTTTTTAGAGAGAGAAGCTCTCACTTCTCTCTAGGATTAGAATTAGGATTAGGTTTAGTTCAATAATTTAGATCTAGGTTTCAATTCATGCTTTGCTCTTCTTCTACCTTTCAATTCTATGTTGTTATATTCATCATTCTTCTATTGTTGTTATTTCCTTCTTCTATTTTGTTTGTAGATCTACTTTTGTTCATTCTCTTCTCTTTCAATTCAATTAGAGGTAATTCATAATAATTGTGTTCCTTTTGATTGTTGTTATTGATTTCTTACAATAATTGTTGTTAGATTCTATTTTGTTATCCATTTAATATGTTTCTCTTTAGTGCCTTCCAAGTGTTTGATGAAATACTTGGTTGGATTTTAGTGTAGATTTTGTTCCTCTTGGCTATGGTAGAGTAATTAGTGACGCTTGAGTTATCTAATTCCCTTGTTGATTGATAATTAGAAGTTGCTAATTGATTTGAATACCACTAAAACTAGTCTTTCCCTTGGGAGTTGGCTAGGACTTGTGGAATCAAGTTGATTCATCCACTTGACTTTCCTCCATGATTAGAGGTTAACTAAGTGGTAGCAATGGACAATTTGTGGTCACAATTGAGGAGGATAACTAGGATAGGACTTCTAGTTCTCATACCTAGCCAAGAGTTTTGTTAGTTGTTAGTTTATTTTCTTTGCAATTTTTGTTTCTTCTCTAAAACCTCAAAAACCCCAAAATACAACTCATAACCAATAACAAGACACTTTGTTGCAATTCCTAGGGAGAACGACCCGAGGTTTACATACTTCGGTTTATAGATTTTAGGGTTTGTACTAGTGACAAACAAAATTTTTGTATGAAAGGACTATTGTTGGCTTAGAAACTATATTACAACGAGACTTATTGTGAATTCTAGACCACACAAAAGTCTTATCATCAACACAGTGGCAAGGAATTCAGATGTTTGTCCATTAATTTTTACAAACTGGAAGGGGATTAAAGATAAAGAAGCTATTTGGGAATATGTTCAAGTGAGAATATTAGTCTTGTTTCTTTTAGAAACAGAAGGAAATGTACACATATTTTATTCTTACTAGCAAATAATATGTGATTGTGGATCTGACAACAATTTTTATAAGTCAAATTTGATGAAAAATGTTCAATTATTTTTCTTTAGTGACTTTATTCAAATAGTTTAGATTAATTATTGACACTAAATAATTAAAAAAAATTGAAATTAAAACCGTTGCCAAAAAACGACATCAATGGTAACGTTTTAAAACCATTGCCAAAAAATGACACCAACGGTAACGCTTTAAAACCGTTGGCTTTGTAAATAATAAAACTACAATAGTTTAAAACCATTGCCTATCCAATTATGGTTTTAAACTGTTGTAGTTTTATTATTTACAAAGCCAACGGTTTTAAAGCGTAGTTATGGTTTTAAACCGTTGGATTATGAAAGAGAACGGTTTAAAACCATTGCTTATCGAGTAACGGTTCAAAATCGTTGTTTAAAATTTTCTTTCAAAATCATTGTCTATGCTAGTAATTTTGGTAACGATTTTTTTGTTACCGTTGCCTTTGGTAAAAAACTGTTGCCTTTGACTATTGGCAACAACTGCATATACCACAGGTCAAAAACCATTACCAAAGCGTTGCCTAAAATTTTAGGAACGATTTTTCAATCTACGGCAACGGTTTTTGACCGTTGCGAAAACTCTTATTTGTTGTAGTGATACTTTTTTTTATTTCCAAGATGCAATCCAAAAAAGAAAGCACATTATTGAGGATTCGTCTTCTGAACAACAAATTGAATCCTATAATGTGTAAGATACGTTGTAAAGCTATCTTACTCTTTATCATCAAAATTTTATTTGTTAACATATTCTTTTGCATGTACTGTCAGAACTGATGTAAGAACTAAAGAAATAGAAGAATTCTTCAGAGAATCAAAAAAGAAAAGAACCAATGAAAAGGCTACACAGGGGTACGTTGAATTTGGGAGTATATTGCCGATTTTAAGGTATTTTTTGTTGCTGATAATCGTTTTTGCTCTCCTAGGATAAAGGAAGCTGGGCTCCCATCGATGGAAGCTCACTATGATTCATCCGAAAAGTAAGATCCTTTATTTGAAAGAATTTCGAGATCCTGATTTAATTACATAGTATTTTACTGAATGATGTTTATTTTGTACTTAGAATTCTAGAGGTGAACTTAAGAAGCGAAAATGATCCTGTGTTTCAAACACAAACGGATCAAAGCAGTGTAAACAAACCCACGGATAGCATGTAATTTCTGTTTCTAATGCTATTTGCTTAATTCTTTTGTTACCATCTGTTTCTAATTCTGTATATATTTTTTTAGATAAAAAAGTCATTTAATGTTTTATTCAAGAAAAAAAGGCAGGAAAAAAAAGAAAAATCTGCAACTACGTAAGTTCTAAAAAAACAGAATATGTGTTTCTTTTCAACGCTTCAGGAGTATTTTGACATTATTTTGGTGAATTTCAGGTTGGGTTTGGAAGAAGAATCAGTTAGTGACCCAGCTCAACAGAAGATGATCATTGTTCGGATGGAGACACATTCACAATCTGATCCGCTTGATATGTGAGTTTTACAACTAAATTTTAACCTTCTAATCATCTATTTTAAGGAAGTTTTTTCACTTTTTATTTTTGTCTTGTTTAGAGTTTTGATTCAAGTATGCATGCATCCGTCGTAGACAACAGCAGCAAGCCCTATGCAAATTGAACCATCCCCCCAAAGTCTCTGAGGCAAGAAAATTAGTAAAAAAATAATTAAGGGGTAAGGAATAATATTCGGGTGTATCTGATTATTATTTGGGTGTACCTCATCTAAATTGAGCTGTAATTGGTTTTTTTATATAATTTAAATCCTTTTCTCTAACCCTGCAGCACTCCACAACCCCGGCAACCTGTTGAAAGCACACCCATTGTGTCAGCAGCTCCTTCTAAAATGTAAGTTCTACACAATATAACTCTATTTCGATATCATTCGTCTATTCTTATTCTTATAGTATCTTATATGTCAACACGCAGTAATCCACCCCCTGAAGTCACTGTTGCATTGATGATGATCACCAACACAACATCCCATGTACCAAAACAATTTTCGGTGCCATCATTTAGCCTTGGCTTCACTGATTCGAGTCAGGAAGAAACGTTGACTTAGGAGGGGCGACCAAGATCTGAGAAGGGAAAAAGTCCTCAGACACCAATACTAATTGAAGAATTAGAGGAGCTGGTGGAGCAAATTGCAAACACTAGGGTTGCGACAGCATTGAATTTTGCAGAGGATAAAAGTCTCCCGCTCGAAAAGCAACCTGCTGACCAATTTTTGAAAAGTTCGAAACTCCTGCAAGGAGGATGGAGTTGTCGGCTGACCTGAAAGAAAAGTGCTACCTTTGGGCCAAACATATAAAGACCTACGAGGATGGAGGTACTAATGAGTCAGAGCCAATGTGCATCCTCAATGCCCAACAACCAATGCAATTATCAAAAATCCACTTCGTGTCTCTAAAAGCTAGTACATATATTGAAGCTGAGGTAATATTAGAATAAGATTAATGATTTTATTATGAGCTGTGACTGTAATGTTGATTGATGTAATTAATTTGGATTTTTTGTTTTTTCTAGATTGTCACTGCTATGTGTCTGATTCTGAACAAACAAAATATTAGAAGATTTGAAGAACAAATTTACTGTCTCCCCGCTACTATTGTGGTAAGGTGTATTGAACTCAATTTTAGGTGTATTTATGTAATGTATTGGGTGTAGTAACTATTTCTTTCGGTGTTACACAAATGCTTCAGAACATAGCTATTGGGAACAATAACGGCGGTAAGTTCTTACATGCAAAAAATAAAAAGCCGTTTGACATTCAAGACTACAAAATGTTCATACCTTATTTGGACCTGAAAAAATTGGCATCCCATCCATCTGTAAGTTTTCGTTTCTAAAACTTCTTATCACAATTCTTTCGTTATGTGCCAATTAAACTAAAACACTGTTCAATGTAGTTATACTTCAGATATTTGCACCTGTTTGCTATGGGGAGCATTGTTGGATATGGTTGGCTGATGTTAGAAAGAAAAAATTTTGTATCCTTGACCCGTATCACAAGAAGTGTCCCTCCCCAGACAGATTGAAGCTTAATAAATTTTTTGTAAGTTGATTCTGTTGTTTGTATTTTAATATTTGGGTATAGCTCTGTTCAAAATAAGGTGTACTATGGGATGCTTTGGGTGTAATCAGGTATTAAATTTAGTCTTTCTTATATTTTGCTTTGTTTTTTGTTTTTAAGGGTATGTGATTTCCAGAATGAGGGTATATGCCGGGGGCACCTCTCGGGAAAGACGATCATGAAATTGAACTGCTATACATCAACATTGCAGGACAAAAAATGGAGTATAAATCTTTCTCTCTGAAAATTTTGTGTTTTCTCTTGCTGTCCTATTTTATTTTGCTAATTTATTTTTGGTTTTTAGCTATGATTGTATTGTTTATGTAATGAAATGACTTGAAATAATCAAGTCTTAAAACATTAAAATGGGAAAATATAACTGGGAGAACTGGACACAAATAGTTGTGTTTAAAAGTATATAACACTCTATTACTTTACTAAATTAATAGAGTTCAGTAAAAAGAATATTCTTTAAACTGTAGGCGGAGGTGGACCACTTTAGAGTTGAATACACTTTGCGGATTCTATTTAGATAAATCAAGACTGAGATATAGCTATTAAGGAAAGCGAAGCAATAAGATTATTTAAGCCATCTGCAGTGTTGTTAAGTTCATATTGTCAAATAGATGTAGATGATATTGACGGTGATTAGTTTGAGTCTTGAGTAGTCTCGGAATAGTTTGAACACTTTTTATAAAGTTTGTGAATATTTAATCCAATATTATTATAATTTTTTTTGCTTAAATAAACTGTTTGTATTGTATTCAAAAGCTGTCAATTACAGGTTCAAAAAAATCAAGGAAAACAATACCAAACATACTAATATGCCGAATTACTTTCATAATATACCTAAAAATAACCAGAATACACCCAAATTGAGTGCTTACATATTTCCATGGAAAAACTAACCAAGAGTTATGGGAATTCAGAAATTTGAATTGTTAACCTCTTTAGGAATTGAATTGTATATGCATTGCAAATTTAAAACAAACAAATATAAACAAGACAATAATTTCCAACACAAACAACAGAATCTCAAAATATATAAAAAAAAGAAAAATGTCAAAAACAAGAGAATGTAGAAATACACCCAAAAATTCATCGGTACACCAAAATATTGTCACTATACACCCAAAAATCTATCCCCTGCTGTTGGATCTCTGAATTGATAATTTATAACATGTCTATGATATTGGATGGAATTTGGTTGCACCACTGATGCGCCATCAAAAAGGTTTAACTAGAAAAAATAAACTCACAAATTAGCAAAACTATTAAAAAAAATAAACTCAATTACCCCCTGTTTAAAAAACATCAGTTTTACCTCACTTAGAGCTTTCGTTTTCTTTTTTTATGAGGTATTTGTAATCTTTTTGTCCAATTTTGAATCTAGTCTATTTTTGGGACGTCCTCTTGTTCTAACCCTTGGAGGGCTTTGAAGCTCGTTAACAGATTCCAAGTTAGCATCTTCATGAGATAGCGAACATGTCCCCTTCCTTTTGGCTTTCACTTCTTTCATCTCAACCATGATGTTATCATAGGCACGGTGAAGAATGGCAGTGAGCTCCTTGGATGATGTAAATTTGCATATATTTTGCGAACGAAACAATAATTCGTCAAACCTCTTGCTTCTTGGCTCCAATAGTGGCTTGTTGTTGCTGCTCTTGATGTGTGTGTGTCTCCTTTTTACGTTCTTACTCCATCGTTCCAATATGTATCTCGGTGACACTTTGTTTACTCGTTCAAAGCTTAACATGCTTAGGGCGTGACGGCACAATATCCCTCTTGACTCGAATAATAAGCACTGACATTTCACTTTGGCTGCTACCGAGTCGTATGTAACCACAAATTTGTTGAATGTTGAATTGAAAACTTGTTCTACAACTTCGTATACCGAATAGCTTAGAGCAGAATTCATTAATCTTGTGATGCAATTCACCTTCCCTCTGAATTATGCTTGGACTTTCCTAAACTTCTGGTGAGTGTACACCTGTTGAAACTGAGCTTCTATTTTGGATTTTATTGCACACGGTATGACGGTGTGAAAATATGCAGCATCCGATTCTCTCTCTCTTTGCTCCCTACTCCCAAGGCAATTATCGTATTGTTTGATGAATTGGATAAGTGAGCTGTTCCGCATAATGAACTTGTTCAAAAAGGTAGGCATGCTTTCACTCTTTTGTGTGCTTCTCAACTCGGCCCAGAAGTGGTGATCGAGATAAATTAGAATCCATATATGACAGTATTCATAAAGATCTGCAAAAACCACCTAAATCAAAACTATAATACACCCAAGAACATGGAATTTATACCTCTGTTGTAGATTTTAAAAGACATTACCTGAAAGCCACTTGTTGTCTAGAAGACCATACTTCATTAGAAAATCATTCCAATTCCTATAAAATGATTCTTTGGTATGAGAGTTCCAAACAACATGACTCATGTCTTGTTTGATTTCTAGGTGTCTCTTGTAGCCGTTTAATTTGCTTGGAATCTTCTTCATGATGTGCCAAATACACCAACGGTAAATTGTTGTAGGCATACAAGCCTCAATAGCCCTTTGCATCGATGCACATTGATCGTGAGAATCCCTTTCGGAGCATTTCCTCCCATGCAACGAAGCCAACATTCAAATAACCATTTGAATGATTGAATATCTTCATTTTTTTTATCAAAGTGCATCCTAGAAGTGTTGACTGACTGTGGTGATTTACCACAACAAAAGAACCAAAAATCAGATTATACCTGAAACAGATTAAGACAAAACAGAATTGAAGTCGTTAAATACACCCAAATAATAACTGTCTACACCCAAAGATATCCAATATACACCTCTACTGCAGATACAACATATTACCTGTTTGTAAGTGGTATCGAATGAAATAACATCTCCAAAATATTCACAGGCAGCCCTGCTTCTTGCGTCCGCCCAAAAAGCAAGCTTAATCGACTGATCGTCCTCGAGTTCAAGCTTGAAAAAGAAATTCTGATTCTTCTCTTCAATTTTTAATAAGTATTTCCCGAATTATTTTTTATCGTCTAGTCCCGAAACATTCCACACTTCTCTCGTGATGTAATTTCTCGCATCTTTTTTGATAAAATTTAACTCGCGGTGACCCTTGACTGCTGCAACAAATGATTGATAAGTTTTGCTTGGTCTGATTTCAGCTTCCTTGTTATTCTCTATTGTACGACGCACGGACATGCTTCCCTGTGCTGTTTAAGCATCTCTGCTTGATTTGCATAGCAAGGATGTGAATGATGCAACACGACCTTGGAAAGGATCCAAACACCGATGTCCTTCAATATGTGTATATAAATTCTTATCGGACAATTCAGAGTGGACAATTCTTATCGGACAATTGATTCTTAATTTCGTTTTTCTTCTTATTTGTGCTCCAAACTCTTGTAGAAAAACTTGCAGCTTTAGAATAAACCTTGTAGAATTTTGCAGCATCTT
This sequence comes from Arachis ipaensis, assembly GCF_000816755.2. Classification (NCBI taxonomy): domain Eukaryota; kingdom Viridiplantae; phylum Streptophyta; class Magnoliopsida; order Fabales; family Fabaceae; genus Arachis; species Arachis ipaensis. Next base: position 52,588,538 of record NC_029785.2, on the reverse strand, counting down.
CAAGGGTGTTAAAAGTCACCCCAACTTTGGGAACAAACTGCTCATCAACATCACAAGAAAACTGCAAAATACACCCAAAATAGTCCACAATATACCATATTAAAACAAGCATAAATTATAGAATGAAAATACAACTATAAAACCATCATAAAAAATAATAAAAATCAAATTCATGAATCATCATCAAATAGAAACTAAACCAATTCAACAAAAACAATAAGACAATTCACCCTTAGTCAAATGAAAAGTCAGAACCTGTAAATACACCCAAACTTTTCCACTTTACATCCAAATATTTCTCATTTACACCCAAAAATCTGATATAAAATGCAAAAATTCATCAGAACTAGTACATTACATTCAATTCAAACAATGAACGGCAAATTTCACAAGCAAGATTCACAGCATTATTCAGCTCCACAATTATAAACTACTAACAAAAATATTAACTGGAATTAAACCATACCTCAGGAACTTCATTGGATTCAAATTCAAAATCTACTTTGCTCTGGTTCGGCTGACAATCTGAAGTTGAATCATCCATTATCTTCAAAATGATTTCAGAGCTTGATTTCAAAAACAATGAAAATAAAAAAAAATGGACAAAGAAAACGCAGAGAGAAACGCACGTAAACGCCAAAGGAGAATGCAGAGAGAAACACACGAAAGAGATCGCAGAGAGAAGACACAAAAACACAAAAGAAATTTGAAAAAGAAAAAGAAATCATTTCGAAAAAGGAAGTTATATATTCTGCGTTGATTGAAAAATCTATTAAGAAACGCGTAGACCAAATGTGCCAGAAGAGGCACGTTTTAGCTGTAAGTGAGTATATGGACTTGTAAGACGTGTATAGCAAAAATACTTATATGTAGAGAATAATTCTTATGAATTAAAAATAAATGATAATTAAAATCAAGTTATAACTCATCAATACTAAGTTATAACTCATTTTAAGTAATAGAAGAAGTCGAGGTTTAACGGACATATCACAACTTTTAAACTTGACCTAATGAACTATTTTTTAAAATAAGTAGGTTGAGCTTTTGAAAAGAGACGACTTATAATTTGAATGAGTATTAAAAAAAGCGCCTCAAAATCAACTAATTCTATTTACGAAAAAATAGTCAAGAGGTTAAGTAAATGATTGGGGTAATATTAGCATTTTTCTATAAATTTCATTGTTTTGAATTGTGACATATGTACAACTGAAATTATATTGTCTTTCAATATAAAATGTGATGAAACCATTTTATTGATCATTATGGCATGCGACTTTAAAAGCTCAAATTGTAGATACCCAAATTGATGCGATGGTTCGTATGTATCCGACTTTATAGTCCGTTCACAAATTGTAATGTATAGAACTATTTGTGATTTTGTGCTAACTTTATAGTCAGATTGATTTTGAACATTAAGATAGTATTTGGTGGAGAGACAAGACAGAAAAATTGAGATTGAGAGATAGAGACTAAGAGACAAAGATTGAAATAAATCTCAGTATTCTGTTTGGTGCAAAGTGGGAGATAGAAATTGAAACAAGAATGAAACTCTAATTTAATTTGTACAAAGGGTAAAATTAGAATTAATTAATTGAAATGAGGGTATTTTAGGTATAAAATGTTATTAAAATTCAGTCTCCATCTCTAAAAATTTTAGTCCCCTGTGTCTCTACTTTTTGAAGGTACTGAAATACTGAAATTTTGGGGATAAAAACAGAAAGTTTAGTACCAGTTTCTGAACCAACAAATATAATATTGAGTCTCAGTCTCTCAATCTTGATTTCAGTACCTCAAAATAAACGCTACTTAATGAACATGAATAAAATGATTTTATTAAATAGATAAAATCTTGGGAAGAAGTGCCAGGTTAAAACCCCTCAAGCAAAAGTCCAAATTATAAAACAAAAGTATAAGAGTGAGAAAAAGATTACTAATCCGACCGTTACAAATCATACATCATAACTCCGCATTATCTATCATAAATTGGCATTATTTACGTTATTACTCAACAAGCTGACATTCTAGTTCGGCAGTTCAAATAATCTCAATGGACATCTTAGAATAAAAATGTCAGATTGGATCTTATCACCCAATTATTACTCTTCAATTCAGACAATGAAACGGAAACATAACTGATCTATCTTCACTCATAAAAGGTACAGTCTTCTATCCTTAGAACATATTGAATTCTCAATACTGACTTAAGTTTCGGGGTGCCTTTGCAGGTACACTCCCCCCTTATTTCTTGCTCACGCTCTGCGTAATTAGACATCCCCTTGGAGTAAAGCTCGGACTTCCACAAGGCTTAAAGGTCGGCACCGAAGATAACAACTTGGCGTCGATTCCTAGGGACTGAGCTCTCCCTTCAGGTATCCATACAAGAACAATTGGCGCCCAGCATGGGGCCGAGAATATAATCCCTTGCATATATCATTAGCCTCGACATTCTCACTTGGAATCATGGCTGAATAACTTCCACCCACACCATCTGAGCTCCTTCAGATGGTGACCGAGCTATGGCAAGCCAATCAGCGCATGGCCAAAGAGAACTAACGAATGGCAAATCAAATTGCTAATTTGAATAACACCCGAATCGAAAACAACAACGATCGCCAAGAACGGACAGAAGAAGCTGAGCATAATTCAAGGCCGACGGATGTCTCTGAAACTGCTCGGCACGAAGAAGAGCAACCCGAGCATGATGAGGAAGCTCGGCCAGATAACGAGATCGACAACCTAGAAAGCTCCCCTGGGCCGTTCACGGCCGAGGTGAATAATTTCGTGTTACCTAGGAGGTTCACTCTGCCGACCACCCTAACCCCTTATGATGGGTTAGGTGATCCGAAGAAATACATCAAAAAGTTCACCTCCATAATGATAGTAAATGGTGTATTTGATAAAGTTTTATGTCGTAATTTTTCATCTTACTTAGACGGTCCTACACTTGATTGGTTCTGTTCTTTGCATGTAGGTTCTATTTCTCGCTTTAGAGACCTATCAAAGCCCTTTGAAGAGCACTTTGGTGGATCGGTAATCTATCTACACGACTCTGATTACCTAAACACAATCAAGCAAGGACAGCACGAAAGTCTTAGAGACTACATGACGCACTTCACAAAGATAGCCATGAGTATACCCAATCTCCATCCCGAGGTGGAACTGCACGCAATAAAAAGCATGGAACTGCACGCAATAAAAAGCAAACTCCGACCAGGAAAATTTCAGGAGACCATTGCTGTAGCCAAACCTAAAACTATGGCTGAGTTCTGTGGAAAGGCTAAAGGTCAGATCAACATCGAGGAACTCCGACAAGCTCGGAAAACAGAAAAACCACAATAAAGAGACGACGACAAAATACGAGACGACAAGAAAAACTTCAAACCAATTCTGCAATATGACTCTTACACTCAGTTCAACACCAAGCACGATGACATCATCAAGGAGATCTTAAATTCAAAGTTGATTAAACCGCCAAGAAAAGCCGGTAGTTACCCTGATTCAAAAAGCGCGGACAGATCAAAATACTACTCTTTCCACCAAAAGCACGGACACACTACTGACGATTGTGTCATCGCCAAAGACCTTCTGGAGCGACTAGCTCGGCAAGGTCACCTAGACAAGTATATCAGCGGCCACATATAGCGACGAGCACCCCCCTCTGGTGACCAAAGCTCGACGACACACCATGGCCGAGATAAAGATCGGCCGAACACCAACCATTCCGACCAACCAAGACGTATTATTAACTGAATTTTCGGAGGTTTTGCAGGTGGAGGAGCCACAAGCTCAGCGAGAAAGCGATCTTACCGAGCTATGCTTTCCATAGAATCTGATCAAACTCAACAGCAGACACCTCCACACTTCCCTCAAATAACATTCCAGACAACCGACCATAACACCAACGTAACAAATCAAGACGACCTGGCCGTGATTTCCCTGCAACTCGGAGATCTCCTAATGAAAAATGTTTTACTGGACCCTGGGAGCAGTGCCGATGTCCTCTTTTACTCCACATTCCAGAATATGAAACTCAGCACTAACATCCTCCAACCTTCCACTGAGACCTGGTTGGTTTTTTAGGTGAGAGAGTCCCGGTTATGGGCTCTGTGTGGTTACAAACCACACTCGGTGAGTTTCTTTCGTCAAAACCATCAAATATTCCATACTTAGTTGTTGATTATTTTAGTCCTTACAATTTGATACTTGGCCGACCTTTCTTAAATAGGTTCGGCGCCATAGTCTCTACAATTCATCTCTGTGTTAAGTTCCCTTTGCAGGATAACACAATTGCAACCATTCACAGTGATGCCCGAGAGGCCAGAGAATGCTACAACAACAGTTTTAAAAGACCTAACCAACACATACAGGCTCATGTCTACAACATCGGCAACCAAGATAACCTACCGGCCTTGGCCAGCCTTGACCCCAGAGCAGGAACCCTCAAGCGACCAACCCCGACAGAGGACTTGCATAAAATTTATTTCACAAAAAGCTCAAATAAATTGACCTACGTCGGCTCCACATTAACATCAGAGGAGAAAGCCTCATTCCAAGCATTTTTACAATAAAATGCCAACCTGTTTGCTTGGACTCCAGCTAATATGCCAGGTATTGATCCATCCATCATATCCCACAAGCTGGCATTAGATTCATCCGTCTGACCTATAGCACAGAAAAGGAGAAACCTCGGCCACGACCGAAAACAAGCCTCCTTGGAAGAAACCAAGAAGTTCATCAACGCCGGCTTCTTCCAGGAAATCAGATTCACAACATGGCTGGCGAATGTCGTAATGATAAAAAAATATAACGGTAAATGGCGCATGTGTGTTGATTTCACCAATCTCAACAAAGCATGCTCCAAAGATCCATATCCTTTGCCATCTATTGATTGCCTAGTTGATTATGCATTTGGTTATGAAAAACTTAGCTTTATGGATGCATATTCTGGCTAAAACCATATCCAAATGCATCAATCCGATCAAAATAAGATAGCCTTTATTACTGAATATGGAAACTATTATTACAAAGTCATGCCATTTGGCCTTAAGAATGCAGATGCAACATACCAATGCCTAATGAACAAAGTCTTCGCCAAGCAGATCGGCAGAAACATTGAGGTCTACGTTGAAGATATGGTCGCCAAGACAAAGATCGGCAACAATCACCTTGATGACCTCGCAGAAATCTTCGGTCATATCAGAAAATACAACATGCGTTTAAATCCCGAGAAGTGCGCATTTGGCGTCTAAAGCGGCAAATTCTTCGGCTTCATGCTCACTAGCCGAGGTATTGAGGCGAATCCAGAAAAATGCCAAGCTGTTTTAAACATGACAAGCCCACAAACCATCAAAGAAGTGCAGCAGTTAACAGGGAGACTCGCTGCACTCTCTAGATTCTTACCCTGCCTAGCTTCTAAGTCTTTATGTTTTTTCCAAATTTTAAAAAAGCTAAAAGCTTTCCAATGGACTGATGATTGCGAACAAGCATTCACAATTATCAAAGACACTCTTTCAAAACCACCAATTTTACAAACCCCCTTCAAGGGGAACCATTATTCTTATATTTATCTGTTACTAACTGGGCTATAAGCTCCGCTCTTATTGCAGAAAGGGAAAAGCAGCAGTTCCCGATCTATTTTACCAGCAAAACATTACAGAATGTCGAGCTTCGATATCCGAGCATTAAGAAGCTGGCCCTAGCCCTTGTCTTCTCCGCTAGAAGACTCCGGCCATATTTCCAGAGTCATATAATCCATGTTCGGACAGATCATCCTTTACGACAAGTCCTTCAAAAACCAGAGCTGGCTGGCCGACTAGTAAAGTGGTCGGTGGAACTTTCGGAATTTGATATCAAGTACGAGGGCCGAACATCTATTAAGTCCCAATTCTTGGCCGACTTCATCGCCGAATTCTCAGTACCAGACACAACCGAAGATTACATTGAATGGTCTTTATACGTCGATGGGTCCTTCAACCCACAAGGATGGATGTGGAGCAGGTATCATACTTGATGATAGCCATGGCAATGTCATTAAACATTCCCTCCATTTTTATTTCAAAGCAAGTAACAATCAAAGTGAGTACGAAGCCCTAATTGCTAGTCTTAGACTCACTGCCGACCTAAACATCACCGAACTTAAGGTATACTGCGACTCCTTACTTATCATCCAGCAGGTAAACAACTTATACCAAGTAAAAGACCCTTTGCTTTCTAAATACCTTGACATCATTCAAAATTTACTTTCAAAATTTTCTAAATACGAAATACAACACATACCCCGGGAGAGTAATGGCCGAGCTGACATTCTGTCTAAACTCGCCAATACTCAACCAAACGGGTCATCCCTTTTTCAGTCAATATTGCTTAAACCAAGCATTGAACTCACAGAAATTTTAAGTTTAACACAGGAAGCATATTGGAGAACTCCATATATAGAGTATCTTCGGACAGGGATCTTGCCAGGCGATGTCGAAAACGTTCGACATTTTCGCCGACAAGCCTCCTTCTTTACAATTTATAACAATTTCCTGTATAGACGAGGATTCTCTCGTCCTTTACTAAAGTGTCTTTGCAGAGCAGAAGCCGAGCTTGCGCTTGCCGAGGAACATGAAAGAATCTGTGGTACACACCTCGGAGCTCGAAGCCTGTCATCAAAGACCCTCAGAGCTGGATTATACTGGCCGACACTACGACAAGATTTAAGACAAAATTCAGAAGTTGTAACAACTGGCAAAAATACAGTCCAATCACACATCTCCTGGCCGAACTCCTATATTGTTTCGAGGTAAGCTGCCCGTTCAACCAATGGGGCATAGATATCCTCGGCCCTTTTCCAACAGCAGCAGGGCAGGTAAAATTCCTGGTTGTAGGAATTGATTATTTTTCAAAATGGATAGAGGCACGGCCCCTAGCCAAGATTACATCGCAACAAATGCTTTCTTTTGTATAGAAACATATTATTTGTCGATTCGGCATCCCTTGGTACATTATCACAGATAATGGTCGCTAGTTTGCCGATCAAAAGTTCACATCGTTTTTGCAGGACTTGAAAATCAAACAATATTTTTCCTCAGTAGAGTACCCACAAACAAACGGGTTAACAAAAGCTGCAAATAAAGTGATACTACACGCTCTAAGAAAGAAACTCGACGATGCAAAAGGTCTCTGGGCCGAACTTATACCAGAAATCATATGGGGGTACAGTACCACAGTCCACTCAACAACAAAAGAAACACCATTCCGCCTAGTATATAGCGCCGACGCCATGATACCAGTGGAGATCTCCCAAGCATCACTGCAAACTCAACTGGCCGACCATACAACATCACTCACATCTCGAGAGACCGACTTAGAGCTCATCGAAGAAATCAGATACTTAGCAACAATTACACACCGAGCTATGCAACAACACATAGCTCGGCGTTATAATTAGACTACACCCGAGGTCCTTTCAAGTGAATGACTTGGTGCTAAGAAGAACCGAACAGGCTAGAAAACCATCAAGCCATGGCAAACTAGTAGCAAACTGGGAAGGCCGTTTCCGAATCATAGAAGTCATCGGCAATGGAGTATACCGATTACAAATAATAGATGGTAGTGACTTACCTAACACATGGAATGTATCATCTCTAAAACTATATTACAGTTAAAAGTCAGGGACAGGCGAGTACTCTTTTTCCTACTACCAAGATTTTTCTCAAAAAGGGTTTTTCTTGGAAAGGTTTTAACGAAACTTGCCTACCTGCACCTTTATAACCAAAGGTTTGTCAAACATATATAAGTTTCTTACTTCATCATACTACTTATCATGTTAAGCACTATTTTCCTATCATTTACAATACTATCATAACAATTCCTAATTTAAGTCCCACCATTCGGACTTAACCGATCAAATGAACAACCGACCTCTGTTCAATCCAAATTTAACCAATCAAATGAACTGCCAACCACTGTTCAATCCAAATTTAACCGATCAAATGAACAGCTGACCTCTGTTCAATTCAAATTTTACCGATCAAACGAACAGTCGAGCTCTGTTCCATCCAAACCTCACCAATCATACGAACATCTGAACACTGTTCAATTCGAACTTTCACAGTCAAACAAACAAACCGATCATCCGGATATAACTAAGTAAACTACTTATACTCCAAATCCGTCTAATTGGACCTTACCAAATAAGCAGGCTTATATTCCAAGTCCGAACATTTAAACCGCCCAGGCTTAACAAGTCAAAATAATTAACAAACAAAGCAGACAAAAACACTGCAACCAAAGTTGCATCTACAACTATTCACAAATACTTTCCAGATAACCCTACTCACAAATCAGGAAAGAAAACACAACATGGTACCACATGGAAAATAAAATTCCAAATCAAAAGTTGGCAGACACAAAGCATTCAAAATATAAACAGTCAAAATGCTCATCTCAAAGAGAAAACAATTTACAAATACCATTACAAAGTTTAAACAAAAGATATAGATATATCTAGTCAAAGGTTACTGCCCAATATTTTTACCACCCTCTTCCTCAGCACCATCATCCTCAACCATGGCTCCATCACGAACAATTTTTTCCGGATCCATCTGATCAAAATCTACATCAGGAGCTAAGAACCTCGCTTGAAGAGAAGCTCGCTCAAAACCTTCAATAAAAGAATCTAAGATCGCTGTCTCCTTACTCTTCTCCAAATTCTTCAACTCAGCAGTCACTTCTACCATCCGAGTATTCATACTCGAGAGATCAGTCTCTTTCTTTTTCACATCCTCCACCTCCTTTGCATAATTTTCCTTGGTTTATTTTAGCTCTTTCTCAACCTCAAACAATTTACTCTCCAATTTTGATACCCTGGCACTCTTCAAATTCAACTGTTCCTCAAAATTTACATCTAGCTTTTGCTCGGCAATTTGCCGATATTTTTTCTCCTGGCTACACCCCAGGCTCGCAATCCGAAGACCAATAACCTTCAAAAAATAGAATACTGATAACGTACATACTCTCCCAAAACTCAAATATTAAATCACACACATACCTGCATATACTGATGGATGGCAACATCACAGACCTCACTGGCCAAACTCACATCCACAGAACCTTGACAAACCTCATCTGTTACGACCATATACGAAAAATCCTTCCCCCACAGAGATGACCCATCACTCTGCTCGGCCACATCATGCAACTTCTTCTGATTCTCAAAAAATGATTGAACTTCCTCCGATGGAACCTCGTCATGAATATCCTCGGACTCATCAGACAAATCCACCACATTATGTTTCCTTTTCTTCGGCACAACCTTTCTTTTCCTCGACTTGGGCTGATTAACCTCGCCAACCCCAGCAGCCTTGTCAACCTTAGACGATGAACCCTATTTATCCAAATTTTTGCTTTTCACTCTCACCCTCAAAGTAGCAGCAGAAACCCCTGGATGTTTTCCACCTACAAACAAAAAACCTCAGTCAAATATTAGTCAGAACATTATCAAATCAATACGCCACAATAAACTCACCCAGATATTCTACAACGGCCACCTTATTATCCTCCCATTAGAGCAAGTTAAAAACCGATATTAGCTCTTTCCGATCAACAGCCTCAACCAGATATTCAATAATACACTCATTCCTCGCAGTAATAGTCTCCGGCCCCAGTATACTCTGAGGTTCCGAACACCACCATATCGGAAACTTCTCTCCCAAATGCTTGTCCATATAAAATGGAAAGTCTTCCTCAACATTTCTAACTTTCACATATATTTCCTTGAAATTCTTAAAAGAGGACTTATACAGTTTGAAAATACCAAACCTAGGTGAATTGTTTAAGTTTACCCAAACCCCTTTCGAAACACCTTTGGCCTGGAACAACGAAAAGAAAAGCTCCACTGTTGGTTTCTCCTCCAAAAAATCCATAAGAATCTCAAAACTACGGAGGAACGCCCAGCCGTTAGGTTGAAGCTAGGATGGTGCACAATTCAACTGCTTCAACACTTGGCATTCAAAATCAGTAAAAGGAAGCTTAACTCTCAACTCTTCCAAGACACTACTATACATATAAAAATACTCAAAACCCTCCCCTCTGTGAAACACTCGGTCACTGGAAGAACAAGGAAGAAGTTCCAAACGAACTCTAGAACTAACCCTCACAACACTATTTTTGCCTATTTCTTTTACAGCATCTTTATCTAGAAACAGAGACGCACGAACCTTCACATTATTATTCACCCAATCGTAAGACCAATCGATTTTTACCTTTTTTGTTTTCTCTTTCTCCAAACCTATGATTGAAAAAACCAGCCCAAGAAGAAGAAAAGAGCATGGAAAAGATAGAGGAAGCAGAAGAAAAATCAAACAAAACAGACAAATTCAGAACATACCTCTTTTGCTCATTTCTTCCCTTTTGAAATACTTCTGATGACAAAATATCCTAACGAAGTAGAAATACAAAAACAGTGAAGGCATTGGAAACATGCGCACTCTGCAACGTGCATTTAATTACTTCTCTATCCTAATCATACCACTACTTAGCATTAATAACTGTTTAATAAAGCAAATTGAACTAGGGGCTACAAGGCAAGACCATCCGCCGAACTAATCAGCAGCCGACTTATGAATTATTTAAAACTCAACCTGCTTCATTAAACACATTCCCAGGCTAAGCTTGGGGGCTATGATCTAACTGTTACAAATCCTACATCATAACTCGACATTATCTATCATAACTCGGCATTATTTACATTATTACACGGCAAGCTGACGTTATAGTTTGGCAATTCAAATAATCTCAACAGACATTTAGATTAAAAACGTCACATTGGATCTTATCACCCAATTATTACTCTTCAATTCAGATAATGAAACGGAAACATAACCGACCTATCTTCACTCATAAAAGGTATAGTCTTCTATCCTTAGAACATATTGAATTTTCAATACTAACTTAAACTTCGGAGTGTCTTTGCAGGTATACTCCCCCTTGTTTCTTGCTCACGCTCTGCGTAATTGGACATCCCCTCGGAGTAAAGCTCAGACTTCCACAAGGCTCAAAGGACGGCTCCAAAGATAACAACTCGGCGTTGATTTTCAGGGACCGATCTCTCCCTTTAGGTATCCATACAAGAACAAGTACAATTTTAAACATTTCAATTATTACCATTTGGATAATCTTTTGTGTTCGATTAGTGATTCTTATCAAATTAGTAATCATATTTTAATTTCTTGATCTCCATCTAACTAACAACTTTTTCGTAGAACTCGGCTAATGTCTTCAGCTCATAGAGCTGTGCAAAAAAAAAAAACACCAAATTTTAGATTTTAAATTCAATCTAAATTAAATTATTTTAAAAAAATCAATTTTAAATAAAAAAATAATCAGGTTATATCTATTTTATAGTTTCATTTTTTTTAATCCAAACCATTTAAAAAAATTCAAATTTACATCTAGATCTGGATTCAAATTAAAATCCAAAATTAAACAATCACTAATCACAAGCAGAACTAGGGATTACACTTCACAGTTCACACAGCGTCGCCCTCTTCCTTTTTGATCTCTTCCTCTTCCTTCTTCTGCCGCTGGCGTTTGTTGTTTTTGCTGCAACCGACACCGGAGCAGGCAGCTCGTAAAATCTCGAATTTTGAAAAGTTATTAATAAATTATTTATGATTTATTATAATTACTTGACATTTTGTATATATACCGGGCAAATTCTTATTTACAATTTAGAATTTTATAATTTAAAAATAATGAGTATTCTATATGTCTTAGTTTTAATATTTTTAACCTTATTTTATAAATAAAGGAGAATTAATTTACTTATCTCTAATTTTTATTAAATTAGCATTTTAATCAAAATAATTTACAAATTGTAATTGAAAGGTATTTTAAAGATGGATACTCTATATTTAATTTGATTTTTAATTATTATCCTACTTTAAATTATTTTATAAAATTACACTACTACCCCTATTTTTAACAAAAATACCTAAACTAACCCACACCACCCAAACCCTAACACACTACACTCATCTCTCTCACCCACCCACACAGTCAGCACACACATAAAAAAAAACACACGCACCCACATAAACTAAAACAAAAAAGAAAGAAGAAAAGAAAGAAGGAAGGGAAACGGGGAAGGGGGCCACGGAGGAGAAGGAGAGGAAGAGAGGGGGAGCTGTCCACGCTACCACCCAACGTCGCCGCCCAGACCAAGTCCAGCTCGCTGCCGCACCGTGCTCGATGCCGTCGCCACTGCTGTCTCAGCAAGAGAGAAGGACGCGTGAGAGAGGGGAT
>NC_029785.2:52563600-52576047 GCF_000816755.2 Arachis ipaensis | reverse complement strand
TAGTGGAGGGGAGGAGACCACTGCCATAGCCGCCGCCGCTGCTAGAACCACAAAGAGAGGGAGTCGCGCTGCCCAGTCGCATCACCGTCTGTGAGGCCCTCACCGTCAGCTGTGTCGTCGCTGCCGCATTCTGTTCCGTCATCACCTTCACGGAGGTCCAAGTCGCCGGAGCCCCACGCTACCTCTGCTGGCCAAAACTCCGTTGTCGTAGCCAAAAAATACTACCGGTAAGGAGTTTTAAGTTTGGTTTCTATTCTTTTGAATTTTCGGAGAAACGTTATAATCATTACATGTTGGTTTCAGTCGCCGTTGCCGGAGTTCTGGTCACCACTGTCACTTGGGATGGCTGCCGGGGCTGCCGCCAAACCGGTTCAGAGATCGCTGCTGCTCCATTTTCTTATTACAGTAAGTATTTATATTTTGATAACCCCAGCGTTAGTGTTCTGTTACGGCTAATAAAGTTTTTGCGATATTAATGTGTTAGGAGTTAGTAACCGAGGTTGCATGTTGTGTTTTTAAGCTATTTATGTTGTTGTAAAAATGTGCGGAACTGTGATTTGAAGCTGCCATTGAATTCGAGTTCAGAGGAAATGAATTCTTTGATGCATTTGTGTTATGAGATTCGACTTATCGAGGTGGGGGCTCTTCAGAAAACTAAACGTTATGATTTGGAATTGTTATATATGGATATTGATGTGAGAAATATACCTTTAGTGATTATATAAGTCTTATGTATTGTTTGGTTGTCTCGGATGGATATGAATGTTTGATTGACTGGATTATTATTTGGTTTTGTTAAACAGACGGTTCTTGAAGTGATTCTTTAAGATTTTGAAAATGAGTTTGAATCGGTTTTCTTGAAATATGAAAATAATATGCACTTTTTGAATCAGCTTGATTTTGAACTGATTTGGTTTTGAACCCGTTGGAAAAGGTTGCAGAATGGTTTGGTTGGGACCCAGAGAGGGTGGCAAAGTCCAAGTTTTAGCGGACGTGCTGCCAAAATTCCTATAAAATCTGAGACTTTATTGAAATGTTATTTGGAAAATTATGAGTTTAAGACTTTTACTATTTTACTTGAATTATTTAAGAAAGTGATGAATTATGTTTTGAAATGAATTATTGAAATGAGTTATGATTTAGTCTTGTTTCTTAAGAAAAGTATTATATGTTTCTTTTGGGAGGAAGTCATTTAGAAGAAACTTTTGTTTTAAGGTTGTTTTAAATGTGAAAAGGGTTTTGTGTTTTGAATTTGACTTGAGGATTTCAATTGGAGGAGTTTCAGTGACTTTGAAAGAACTTGAATTTCGATTGACAAGTCTCATTTTACAACGTTTTAGGAAAAGTTTAAAATATTCTTTAAATTCTGAATTTGCAAAACTAAAACAATTTCTGAGCAGTTGGAAACGCTTCAGATTTAATCATGGAATTGGAGTTGGTTTTGGTTTAACTAAAAGAGATGGTTTTTGAAAATTTGTTCGGAGTAACTGATTACACTACTTGGTTTGGCTTAAATTCTATTTTTATTTATTCAAATCAAGAAGCTAAGGTTTTAGAGATTTTCAATGAATTTGAAGAAATGAGTTAGATTATTCTCCCCTAAAGTCTTTAGATTCTTCTTAGGAATTTTATTACCAAATCCTATTTTAGGATGAATAATTTTTTAATCTTTCGGAAGAGATTTTTAATTTGGCATAGTTTCTGAGTTGTTTGGGTGTTTTGGAAGGATGTTGTGGAAAGTGGCTTTATTTTGAAAAGGGAATTCACTTATGAGGAAAGTGGCTTATGAATTTGAAATGATTTGAGAAATGAGGATTTTGAAGTTAAGACAGAGATGAATTGATTTTGGTTTCAAAGTAAAGTGATTTGAGCAAAAGTGACTTATGGCATGAATGATGATTGATTTCATATAGGTTGTTGAGGAAGTGCGTGTACACTATATGTGTGTGATGATAAATGGCTATAATGAGATTAGATGGATTGAATATGAAAGATTATATGAGTATGAACTTCTATATCTGAGATACGAGTTTCTCTGGGTGAAAGCAATAGCTTGCCACCACGTGCTCCAGGTTGAGACTTGATACTCTGCTGACCCTATGTCGTAAGTGTGGCCGGACACTATGAAATTAATAATATATATATATATGTATTCTTTGTAAGTATTGTAATTTATATTGTAAGTATGGATGTATGTTTTGAAAAATACGGTTTAAGTGTTAAACAGGCTCATATTTTAGTATTAAGTATTTTAAGGGTCGTTGTAATATCCGAGCTATAAGAGTGGCGTAGCCGGAAGCGTGATATTTTGAAAGTTGGGGTGTCACACAGCTAAACACTTGAACAACCTCCGCCGGTCCTGTCTACTCACCGTGATCGTCTCCCTCATCTCCGAGTTCCTCTGTCTGCCGCTCTGCGAGCTCTGTCGTTGCCTTGTCATTGTCTTCTGCCTCTCGTCACCGTCGCTTTCATTCCTACTCGAAAGTTCTTGCTTAAAACTGGGGATTTCACTTTAGACTTTAGTTTCCAAACCCTGCTGGGGTCATTTGCTTCGTCTTTCCTTAGCAGGTAAGAGAACTCATTCTGCTCATGAATCATCTCACTTGTGATTATGCACTTTAAGATTTTTATTTGATCAACTTTTTTTTTCAATGATCATTGAAAAGCTGCACTGCTTGGAAACACTTTTTGTGTGAATTTTTTGCATTGATTTTAGTTTGTAGCAATGATGTATATTTCATTAAGGTTATATTAGTTATGATCCTTGTTTTTGTTCTCATGGTTGGTATCTTGGGTTAATTTCTTTTACAATTTGATATGGTTTTGATCGTTTTAGTTCAAGCGAGGTTGATGAATGATTTTTATTCTGATGAGCAATTAACTTTGGCTTCTATTAATTATTTTGAGAATTTTCAGCATATTGTTCATGTTGTTCTATTTTCTGGTGCATGAGATTTTCAACAGTTGTTATTTATATGTTAATTTAAATTGTTTTGCTATCACTCTTCTCTTTGAGATTATAGAAGTTAATATTAAGGTTCTGAAAATCGAACCGATTATCAAACTGCTCTAATTATTGGTTTATTAGTTTAATCAGTTCAATTATGGTTCGATTGAAAAAATCATTTTATAATAAAATAATAAATAAAATATAAATAAACACACTAAAACGTAATTATATAATAAAGCACAATGTTATAATCTCATTCAAATACAAACTCAAAAGTCAAATAACAATAAAAAAACAAACATAAAACGCCAACATCCAAGGTTGTCATCGATCATCAAAATTTGCCAAAACTTGCCGCAGATTTGCTTCGTTGAGATCATCACCTTCATTTCCACTACTTGAACCAAAAAAATTAAGTGATGCAGCATAAAGTATACTACTACTACCACCACCACCACCACCACCACTTTGATCAAAATTAATATTTCGTAGAGGTTAGAATGATTAGCCGAGTGATGAGCGGATAATTTATACGCTTTTTGGCATTGTTTTTAGTATGTTTTTAGTAGGATCTAGTTACTTGTAGGGATGTTTTCATTAGTTTTTATGTTAAATTCACATTTCTGAACTTTACTATGAGTTTGTGTGTTTTTCTGTGATTTCAGGTATTTTCTGGCTGAAATTGAGGGACTTGAGCAAAAATCAGATTCAGAGGTAGAAGAAGGACTACTGATGTTGTTGGATTCTGACCTCTCTGCACTCAAAGTGGATTTTCTGGAGCTACAGAACTCAAAATGGCGCTCTTCCAATTGCGTTGGAAAGTAGACATCCAGGGCTTTCCAGCAATATGTAATAGTCCATACTTTGGCCGAGTTTAGATGATGCAAAAGAGCGTTGAACGCCAGTTCTACGCTGCAGTCTGGAGTTAAACGCTAGAAACACGTCATGAACCAGAGTTGAACGCCAGAAACACGTTACAAACTGGTGTTCAACTCCAAGAATGACCTCTGCACGTGTAAACTTCAAGCTCAGCCCAAGCACACACCAAGTGGGCCCCGGAAGTGGATTTATGCATCAATTACTTACTTCTGTAAACCCTAGTAACTAGTTTAGTATAAATAGGACTTTTTACTATTGTATTTTCATCTTCGGATCATCTTTTACATCTTGGGACGTCTATTTCTTAGATCATGGGGGCTGGCCATTCGGCCATACCTGGACCATTATCACTTATGTATTTTCAAATGGTAGAGTTTCTACACTCCATAGATTAAGGTGTGGAGCTCTGCTGTTCCTCATGATTTAATGCAAAGTACTACTGTTTTCTATTCAATTCAACTTATTCCGCTTCTAAGATATCCATTCGCACCCAAGAACATGATGAATGTGATGATTATGTGACGCTCATCATCATTCTCACTTATGAACGCGTGCCTGACAAACACTCCAGTTTTACATGCAACCAAGCTAGAATGAATATCTCTTAGATATCTAATACAGGGGACCGAGTCCGAGTTATTAGTATCTTCGTGGTATAAGTTAGAACCCATGGATGGCCATTCCTGAGATCCGGAAAGTCTAAACCTTGTCTGTGGTATTCCGAGTAGGATCTGGGAAGGGATGGCTGTGACGATCTTCAAACTCGCGAGTGCTGGGCGTAGTGACAGACGCAAAAGGAGGGTGAATCCTATTCCAGTATGATCGAGAACCTCAGATGATTAGCCGTGCCGTGACAGAGCATTTGGACCTTTTTCACAAGAGGATGGGATGTAGCCATTGACAACGGTGATGCCCTTACAAAAAGCTTGCCATGGAAAGGAGTAGGACTGATTGGATGAAGACAGCAGGAAAGCAGAAGTTCAGAAGAACGAAAGCATCTCTATACGCTTATCTGAAATTCTCACCAATGAATTACATAAGTATTTCTATCTTTATTTTCTGTTTATTTATTATTTATTTTCAAAAACTCCATAACCATTTGATATCCGCCTGACTGAGATTTACAAGGTGACCATAGCTTGCTTCATGCCGACAATCTCCGTGGGATCGACCCTTACTCACGTAAGTTTTTATTACTTGGACGACCCAGTGCACTTGCTGGTTAGTTGTGCGAAGTTGTGAAGTTATGTTTGGACCATGGTTCTATGCACCCGTTTTCGGCGCCATTACCAGGGAAAGAACGAACAAATAATTTTACAAATCTAAATCTGAGTGATCACGATTTTGCATACCACCGAGTCAACATGTTATTGGGATTTTCAGTGAAGTATTAGGATGTTTAAATGGATGAATTTATTAATTTATGTTGTCCCAGCTAGATGTAAATTTTGTCACCTGTGTTGGCAATTTAATGGGTGGACAAGCTGAAGTATCAATGTAACGATTTATATTTTTGGAGTCAATAATAATAATAGTTAACACAATTTTTTAAAGGTTTAATTATTCTACAGGTTCCTATAGTTTTACCGAATTTTCAATTAGATCCCTATACCTTTTTTCTTTTTAATTGAATCCCTATACGTTAAATTTTTTTTCAATTTAGTTCCTACCGTGACAAAATCGTTTAAGATAATAGAATATTCTGTTAAAAATTTGAATATTCTCATAATTAGATTAAAATAATTAATTGATCACACCTATTTTTTTTCAAAATACCAAAACAACCCTTGATATTTTGTTCAAAGAGAGAGAACCTACCCAGCCCTAACTTATTCTCTGAAGTTCCTATTTGGTGGCGTTTCTCCTCTCTTCGTTGGTGTCGTCGTTGTCCATCTACATCGTTGTTCGTGGCAGCGTGAGCATCTGTCGGTTGGTGGTCCTCCTTCGCTTTTGGTCTGCTCTGCACTGTCCATTTGTCTGCTCTACTCTGCTCCACGCAGTTTGTCCGTGGGTTCTGTCGCGTTCCCTCACAGTGCCGCGCCACACCTTGCATCACCGTTCCCTCTTCGTATTCTTCACTCTCCAATTGTATTTTCCTTTCTTTTTTTCCTTTTGTTTTAAAATGGTATTTGTTTCCTCAGCTACTATGGACAGAGAGTCATTCAGGGGTGGATATTGCTGACACAGAAAATAAGAGGTCAGATTGCAATGATGAAGATGATTTGGAGGATCGTATTATTGATGAAAATCCTAATCCGGAGGTTTTCCCACCATCTCCTATTTTCAATGAAGGCACGTTCAATGTTCATCCCTCTCCTATCTTGCTTGTGCGTGTTCCGGTTTCATTTGACTTTTCTCCACTTGATCTTGTATAATTTTTCTTGGAAAAGATATTAATTATTGCAATTGTAGAGTATTTTTAATGGAATTTGAAGCATGTTTTGGTGCACTCCTAAATCGAAAGACTTTAAATATAAACAAAGTCAAAACAATACCTTTTTGTCTTTCATTAGCTTTACAATTTTTCCAATGTTTTTTGATATTCACAAATGATAGGTAGGTACATTGTTTATGCTTCTGATGATATCAAACCAGAAGGTAAGAAAAGCAAACATGGATGGTGGTGCACGAAATTGTGATTCACACTTTTCACAACTCCGCACAACTAACCAGCAAGTGCACTGGGTCGTCCAAGTAATACATTACGTGAGTAAGGGTTGATCCCACGGAGATTGTTGGCTTGAAGCAATCTATGGTTATCTTATAAATCTTAGTCAGGAGATTAATTATGATTATCAGTTTGAATTACGAAAAATCAAAGAGCATGAACTAAATACTTGTTATGTAGTAATCGAGAATATGTTGGAGTTGGAGATGCTTTGTCTTCTGAATCTCTGCTTTCCCCCTGTCTTCTTCTTCACGCACGCAAGGTTCCTCCTATGGTAAGCTGTGTGTTGGTGGATCACCGTTGTCAATGGGTACCATCCGTCCTCTCAGTGAAAATGGTCCAAGTGCGCTGTCACCGCATGGCTAATCACCTGTCGGTTCTCACTCATGCTAGAATAGGATCCATTGATCCTTTTGCGTCTGTCACTATGCCTAACCCTTGTGAGTTTGAAGCTCGTCACAGTCATTCAATCCCTGAATCCTACTCAGAATACCACAGACAAGGTTTAGACTTTCCGGATTCTCAAGAATGCTGCCAATGGATTCTAGCTTATACCACGAAGATTCTGATTAAGGAATCCAAGAGATGCTTATTCAATCGAAGGTAGAACGGAGGTGGTTGTCAGTCACGCATTCATAGGTTGAAAATGGTGATGAATATCACGGATCATCACATCCATCATATTGAAGTGCGAATGAACATCTTAGATAGAAACAAGCGTGTTTGAATAGAAAACAGAAATAATTGCATTAATTCATCGAGACACAGCAGAGCTCCTCAACCCCAACAATGGAGTTTAGAGACTCATGCCGTCAAAGAGTACAAAGTTTAGATCTAAAATGTCATGAGGTTCAAAATAAATCTCTAAAAGTTGTTTAAATACTAAACTAGTAACCTAGGTTTACAGAAAATGAATAAGCTATGATAGATAGTGCAGAAATCCACTTCTGGGGCCTACTTGGTGTGTGCTGAGGCTGAGACTTGAGCTTTACACGTGCCTAGGCTGTTTCTGGAGTTAAATGCCAGGTTGTAACCTGTTTTGGGCGTTTAACTCCAACTTGTAACCTGTTTCTGGCATTTAACGCCAGAATGCAACATGGAACTGGCGTTGAACGCCAGTTTACGTCGTTTATCCTTGAGCAAATTATGGACTATTATATATTGCTGGAAAGCCCTGGATGTCTACTTTCCAACACAATTGAGAGCATGCCATTTGGACTTCTGTAGCTCCAGAAAATCCATTTCGAGTGCAGGGAGGTCAGAATCCAACAACATCTGCAGTCCTTTTTCAGCTTGAATCAAATTTTTGCTCAGCTCCCTCAATTTCAGCTAGAAAATACCTGAAATCACAGAAAAATACACAAACTCATAGTAAATTCCAGAAATATGAATTTTTCCTAGAAACTAATAAAAATATACTAAAAACTAACTAAAACATACTAAAAACTGCATGAAATTAACCCCAAAAAGTGTATAAAATATCCGCTCATCACAACACCAAACTTAAATTGTTGCTTGTCCCCAAGCAACTATTCAAATAAAATAGGATAAAAAGAGATCAAGAAGCAATAGTATCTCAGAGTTTTAAGTGAAGCTCAGATTCTAACTAGATGAGCGGGACTGGTAGCTTTTTGCTTCCGAACAGTTTTGGCATCTCACTTTATCCTTTGAAATTCAGAATGATTGGCATCCATAGGAACTCAGAATTCAGATAGTATTATTGATTCTCCTAGTTTAGTATGTTGATTCTTGAACACAGCTATTTTATGAGTCTTGGCCGTGGCCCTAAGCACTTTGTTTTCCAGTATTAACACCGGATACATAAATACCACAAACACATAACTGGGTGAACCTTTTCAGATTGTGACTCAGCTTTGCTAAAGTCCCCAATTAGAGGTGTCCAGAGTTCTTAAGCACACTCTGTTTTTTTTTTTTTTTTTTTTTTTGCTTTGGACCTTGACTTTAACCGCTCAGTCTCAAGCGTTTGGCTTGACACCTTCACGCCACAAGCACATGGTTAGGGACAACTTGGTTTAGCCGCCTAGGCCAGGATTTTATTCCTTTAGACCCTCCTATCTATTGATGCTCAAAGCCTTGGATCCTTTTTATTACCCTTGTCTTTTGGTTTTAAGGGCTATTGGCTTTTTCTGCTTGCTTTTTCTCTCTCTTCTCTCTCTTTTTTTTTTCGCAAGCATTTGTATTCACTGCTTTTTCTTGCTTCAAGAATCAATTTTATGATTTTTCATATTATCAATAATATTTCTCTTGTTCATCATTCTTTTAGGAGCCAACAATTTTAACATTCATAAAATTCAATGTAAAAAATATGCACTGTTCAGGCATTCATTCAAAAGACAAAAAGCATTGCCACCACATATAGATAATTAGAATTTTCCTTATTAAGAACTCGAAAAAAATTGCCTCCTTATTCTAAAAATCTGCTATTTTATTCATGTTTGATGATGATGAGAAAAATAAATTATAGCTTAATTGGAGATAAAATTAAAATAGAGATACTGATTACTACTACTCATATATGACTTCTAAGGTAAATTTCTAATAAGAATAATTATCACAAAGTTAAGGCTAAGATTAGAACTCAACAACCTTGAATTTGGAAGGTGGATGCCTCTTTAGTCTGTGGAGTGCTTGGCCCTTCAAAAGATAGCTTCTGGCGCTTCAGTTCCTTCAGTTCACGCCCTTGCTCTTCTTGTTCTCTAAGCAGTTTGCAGAGCATGTTGTTTTGATTTTGCTATTCTTCTTTCAGTTGATCCACAGCTTCTTGCAACTTGGTGACTGATGCTTCTAGGCGCTCCCAGTATTCAATTTGAGGAATTTCCGGGAGGAACTCCTGTGCTCTCCTCTTGATGGGGTCGTCCTGAACTTATTGTCCTTCTATAGACTTTTTGGTGATTGGTTGCTCAACTGAGATATACTCATCTACTCCCATTTTTACCCCAGCATCTTTACATAACAGAGAGACCAAGCTTGGATAAGCCAATCTGGCATCTTTAGAGTTCTTGTTTGCAATTTTGTAGAGCTCACAAGTAATCAGCTGATGAACTTCCACTTCCTTTTCTAGCATAATGCAATGAATCATCACTGCTCTTCTGATGGTGACCTCAGAGCGGTTGCTAGTGGGCAGTATAGAGCGCCCAATGAAGTCCAGCCAGCCTCTGGCGACTGGTTTGAGATCTCCTCTTTTGAGTTGGTTTGGGGAACCCTTTGTGTTGGTTGTCCATTTGGCTCCAGGGAGGCATATGTCCTCTAGGATTTTGTCCAAGCTCAGGTTTGATCTCATCATTCTCCTATTAAAGGAGTCTGGGTCATCTTGCAGTTGAGGCAGCTTGAAGATCTCCCTTATTTTGTCGGGGTGGGTGTGAACAATCTTCCCTCTGACCAGAGTTCTATAGTCATAGAATGCGGTTCCAGCTATTTTCTGCCTGTCCGTCTGCCACAAATTTGCGTAAAATTCCTGAACCATGTTTCTTCCCACCTTTTTGTTTCAGGATTAGCTAGGACTTCCCAGCTCCTGTTTCGAATGTGCTCTTGGATCTCTGGATATTTGTCTTCTTTCAGATCGAATTTAACTTTTGGGATCACTGATCTTAGACCCATTATTTTGTAGTAATGGTCTGAATATTCTTTGGTTAAGAACTTTCCTTGATTTTAAAGTGGTTTTGGAATATTCTCTTTCTTACCTCTTGAGTTGGTTTGTTTTCCCTTAGGAGCTATGATCTTAGTGGGTATTGGCCTAGTGATCATGGATAGACACACCAAACTTAGAGGCTTGCTTGTCCTCAAGCAAAAGAAAGGAAAGAAGTGGGATATGAGGAGAGCCAAGTCCGAATTGTGAAGGTGGGGGGAGGCCGAACTAGGATATAAAGGGAAGGGGGTGGGTTTTCGAGAATTTTGAAGAATATATGATAAAAGATATGATTTGTAAAACATAAGTATGATAGGAAAAGGATGCACTTTAAAATTTAAAAGATATGAATAATATGAAAGATAATGGAAAAAGATAGCTTTGTTTTGAAAAAGATATTGTGAAGATTTGAAAAAGATATTGATGAGTTGAAAAGATTTTAGAAGGAAAAGAGATAGATTTGTTTTGAAAAAGATTTGAAAAGAAGTTGAAGAGGATTAAAAAAAAGTTTATGTTTAGAATTAAGATACATTTGATATCTTTTTGAAAAAGGATTTGAAAAATTAGGATCTGTAACATCTTTATGCTAAAAATCCTGAATTGAAACATGAAAAATGGAAAAAATTTGAATTGAAAACGAAATTACCTACTCCCCACAATCCTGGCGTTAAACGCCCAACTGCTGTATGTTTTGGGCGTTTAACGCCCAACTGGTGCTTGGTCTGGGCGTTTAACGCCCAGCTGTTGCTTCTAGCTGGCGTTAAACGCCAGAAACTCCTTTGTCACTGGGCGTTTTTCTGAACGTCCAGGATGCTGTAAATCTGGTGTTAAACGCCCAGAAGCTGCTTCTTTCTGGCGTTTAACGCCCAGATGGCTATCTCTACTGGTGTTAAACACCCAGTAGATCCTCCTTTTGGACATTTAACGCCCAAAACAGCTCTTACTGGCTTTTTCACACCAGTGAGCTTCTTTTTGCTGTTTTGTGCTCTGAATCCTTCTGTAACCCTGTGAACTTATGCAATTGATTCCTTACCTTGAAGATTATTAATATTGAACTTACATAATTTAAAAATAAATAAAATGAAAAATAGAATAAAATAAAATAAAATAACAGAAAGAGTTTTGCTAATGGCTGGGTTGCCTCCCAGCAAGCGCTTCTTTATTGTCTTTAGCTGGACCTTGCTGAGCTTTTAATCTAGCTTCAGTCTTGAGCACTCTTGTTCAACATTGCCTTCAAGATAATGCTTGATTCGCTGTCCATTAACAATGAACTTCTTATTAGAATCAATGTCTTGAAGCTCCACATAGCCATATGGTGACACACTTGTAATCACACCGGGATTTCAGTTTCCCGGAGAATAGCCGGAGTCTAGAGTTAAACAGCATGACCTTCTGTCCTGGTTCAAAGACCCTAGATGACAGCTTTCTGTCATGCCACCTTTTTTCTTTCTCTTTGTAAAGCTTGGCATTTTCGAAAGCAGTGAGTCTGAATTCCTCTAGCTCATTCAGCTGGAGCAATCTTTTTTCTCCAGCTAATTTGGCATCAAAGTTTAGGAATCTGGTTGCCTAGTAGGCTTTGTGCTCCAGTTCCATGGGCAGATGACAGGCCTTACCATACACAAGCTGGTATGGAGAGGTCCCTATAGGAGTCTTGAATACTGTTCTGTAAGCCCACAGAGCATCATCCAAGCTTCTTGCCCAATCCTTTCTACGGGTACTTATAGTCCATTCCAGGATTCTTTTTAGTTCTCTGTTAGAGACTTCAGCTTGCCCATTTGTCTGTGGATGATATGGAGTTGCCACCTTGTGGCTAATTCCATACCGGACCATGGCAGAGTAAAGCTGTTTGTTGCAGAAGTGGGTGCCCCCATCACTGATTAGTACTCTAGGGACACCAAACCTGTTGAAGATATATTTCTGGAGGAACTTCAGCACTGTCTTAGTATCATTAGTGGGTGTGGCAATGGCCTCTACCCATTTGGATACATAGTCCACTGCAACCAGAATATAAGTGTTTGAGTATGATGGTGGGAAAGGCCCCATGAATTCAATACCCCATACATCAAACAACTCTATCTCCAAGATTCCTTGTTGAGGTATGGCATAACCATGAGGCAGATTACCAGCTCTCTAGCAACTGTCACAGTTACGTACAAACTCTCGAAAATCTCTATAAAGGGTAGGCCAGTAGAAGCCACATTGGAGGACCTTGGTGGCTGTTCGCTCACCTCCGAAGTGGCCTCCATATTGTGACCCATGGCAATGCCATAAGATCTTCTGTGCTTCTTCTCTAGGCACACACCT
>NC_029785.2:52555357-52563471 GCF_000816755.2 Arachis ipaensis | reverse complement strand
TGAATCCTGCTTTGTAAGTAGATATTTAAGAGCAGCATGGTCAGTGTACACAATCACTTTTGATCCTACCAAGTATGATCTAAACTTGTCAATGGCATAAATCACTGCAAGTCATTCTTTCTCTATGGTTGTGTAATTTTTCTGGGCATCATTCAAAATACGGCTAGCATAATAAATGACATGCAGAAGCTTGTCATGCCTCTGCCCCAATACTGCACCAATGGCATGGTCACTGGCATCACACATTAGTTCGAATGGTAATGTCCAGTCTGGTGCAGAAATGACTGGTACTGTGACCAGCTTAGCTTTCAGAGTTTCAAACGCCTGCAGACACTCTGTGTCAAACACAAATGGCGTGTCAGCAGCTAGCAGGTTGCTTAGAGGTTTTGAAATTTTTGAAAAATCCTTTATAAACCTCCTATAGAATCCTGCATGCCCCAGAAAGCTTCTGATTGCCTTAACATTGGCAGGTGGTGGTAATTTTTTAATTATCTCTACCTTAGATTGATCCACCTCTATTCCCTTATTCGAAATCTTGTGCCCAAGGACAATCCCTTCAGTCACCATAAAGTGACATTTTTCTCAGTTTAAAACCAGGTTAGTCTCTTGGCATCTTTTCAAACCAGTGTTAGGTGATCAAGGCAGGAGCTGAATGAGTCTCCATATACTGAGAAGTCATCCATGAAGACTGGTGCGCAGAAATCGTGATGGTTCCATTCCTTGGTAACGGCGCCAAAAACTCAATACGCACGTTCATAATCTTAGTTCTTTGTCACAACATCGCGCAACTAACCAGCAAGTGCACTGGATCGTCCAAGTAATAAACCTTACATGAGTAAGGGTCGATCCCACGGAGATTGTCGGCTTGAAGCATGCTATGGTCACCTTGTAAATCTCAGTCAGGCGGATTCAATTGATTATGGAGATTTAATAATTAAAAGATAAATAAAATATAAAATAAAGATAGTGATACTTATGTAATTCATTGGTGAGAATTTCAGATAAGCGTATAGAGATGCGTTCATTCCTCCTGAACCTCTGCTTTCCTATTGTCTTCATCCAATCATTCATACTCCTTTCTATGGCAAGCTGTATGTTAGGCATCACCGTTGTCAATGGCTACATCCTGTCCTCTCAGTGAAAATGGTCCAATGCCCTGTCACTGCATGGCTAATCATCTGTCGGTTCTCGATCATACTGGAATAGGATCCATTGATCCTTTTGCGTCTGTCACTACGCCCAGCACTCGCGAGTTTGAAGCTCGTCGCATCCATCCCTTCCCAGATCCTACTCGAAATACCACAGATAAGGTTTAGACTTTCCGGATCTCAAGAATGGCCGTCCATGGATTCTAACTTATACCACAAAGATTCTGATTAAGGAATCCCAGAGATACTCATTCAATCTAAGGTAGAACGGAAGTGGTTGTTAGACACGCGTTCATAGGTTGGGAATGATGATGACTGTCACGATCATCATATTCATATTGAAGTGCGAATGAATATCTTAGAATCAGAATAAGCTTGAATTGAATAGAAAAACGATAGTACTTTGTATTAATTCATGAGGAACAGCAGAGCTCCACACCTTAATCTATGGTGTGTAGAAACTCTACCGTTGAAAAAACATAAGTGATAATGGAGTTTATTGGTCTCGGCCCCAGAGGGGAACTGGAGTAACCAAGCCCTAAAATGATCCGAAGATGTAAATACAATAGTAAAATGTCCTATTTATGCTAAACTAGTTACTAGGGTTTACAGAAATGAGTAATTGATGCAGAAATCCACTTCTGGGGCCCACTTGGTGTGTGCTTGGGCTGAGCATTGAGCTTTACACGTGTAGAGGCTTCTCTTGGAGTTGAACACCAGTTTGTAACCTGTTTCTGGCGTTTAACTCCACTTTGCAACCTGTTTCTGGCGTTTAACTCCAGAATGCAACATGGAACTGGCGTTGAACACCAGTTTGCGTCATCTAAACTCGGGCAAAGTATGGACTATTATATATTTCTGGAAAGTCCTGGATGTCTACTTTCCAACGCAATTGAGAGTGCACCATTTGGAGTTCTGTATCTCCAGAAAATCCATTTGGAGTGTAGAAAGGTCAGAATCCAACAGCATCTGCAGTCCTTCTTCAACCTCTGAATCTGATTTTTGCTCAAGTCCCTCAGTTGCAGCCAGAAAATACCTGAAATCACAGAAAAACACACAAACTCATAGAAAAGTCCAGAAATGTGATTTTTATTTAAAAACTAATAAAAATATACTAAACACTAACTAAATTATACTGAAAACTATGTAAAAACAATGCCAAAAAGCGTATAAATTATCCGCTCATCACAACACCAAACTTAAATTGTTGCTTGTCCCCAAGAAACTGAAAATCAAATAGGATAAAAAGAAGAGAATATACTATAAATTCCAAAATATCAATGAAACTTAGCTCCAATCAGATGAGCGGGATTGGTAGCTTTTTGCCTCTTGAATAGTTTTGGCATCTCACTTTATCCATTGAAGTTCAGAATGATTGGCATCTATAGGAACTTAGAATTTAGATAGAGTTATTGATTCTCCTAGTTCAGTATATTGATTCTTGAACACAGCTACTTTATGAGTCTTGGCCGTGGCCCTAAGCACTTTGTTTTCCAGTATTATCACCGGATACATAAATGCCACAGACATATAACTGGGTGAACCTTTTCAGATTGTGACTCAGCTTTGCTAAAGTCCCCAATTAGAGGTGTCCAGGGTTCTTAAGCACACTCTTTTTTTTTTTTTTGCTTTGGACCTTGACTTTAACCGCTCAGTCTCAAGTTTTCACTTGACACCTTCACGCCACAAGCACATGGTTAGGGACAGCTTGGTTTAGCCGCTTAAGTCAGGATTTTATTCCTTTAGGCCCTCCTATCCACTGATGCTCAAAGCCTTGGATCCTTTTTATTACCCTTGCCTTTTGGTTTTAAGGGCTATTGGCTTTTTGCTCTTGCCTTTTGGTTTAAAGAGCTTTTGGCATTTTTTGCTTGCTTTTTCTTTTTCTTTCTCTCTTTTTTTTTTTTTGCTATTTTCTTTCTTTTTTTTTTCTGCAAGCGTTTGTATTCACTGCTTTTTCTTGCTTCAAGAATCATTTTTATGATTTTTCAGATTATCAAATAACATGTCTCATTTTTCATCATTCTTTCAAGAGCCAACATATTTAACATTCATAAACAACAACTTCAAAAGACATATGCACTGTTCAACCATTCATTCAGAAAACAAAAAGTATTGTCACCACATCAAAATAATTAAACTAGTTTCAAGGATGAATTTGAAACCATGTACTTCTTGTTCTTTTGTTTTTAGAACATTTTTTCATTTAAGAGAGGTGATGGATTCATATTCATAACTTTAAGGCATAGACACTTAGACACTAGTGATCATATAGTAAAGACACAAACATAAATAAAACATAAAGCTCAAAAATCGAAAAACAGTAAAATAAATAGACAAGGAGGTTAAGGAATGAGTCCACCTTAGTGAGGGTGGCATCTTCCTCTTCTTGAAGAACCAATGGTGCTTTTGAGCTCCTCTATGTCTCTTCCTTGTCTTTGTTGCTCCTCCCTCATAGCTCTTTGATCTTCTCTAATCTCATGGAGGATGATGGAGTGCTCTTGGTGCTCCACCCTTAGTTGTCCTATGTTGGAACTTAATTCTCCTAGGGAGGTATTGATTTGCTCCCAATAGTTTTGTGGAGGAAGGTGCATCCCTTGAGGCATCTCAGGGATTTCATGGTGGGGGATTTCCTCATGCTCTTGTTGAGGTCCATGATCTCTTATTTGCTCCATCCTTTTCTTAGTGATGGGCTTGTCCTCTTCAATGAGGATGTTTCCCTCTATGTCAATTCCAGCCGAATTGCAGAGGTGGTATATGAGGTGAGGAAAGGCTAACCTTGCCCAAGTGGAGGACTTGTCAGCCACCTTGTAAAGTTCTTGAGGTATAATCTCATGAACTTCCACCTCCTCTCCAATCATGATACTATAGATCATGATGGCCCGGTCTATAGTAACTTCAGACCGGTTACTAGTAGGAATGATTGAGCGTTGAATGAACTCTAACCATCCCCTAGCCACTGGTTTGAGATCATGCCTTCTTAGTTGAACCGGCTTGCCTCTTGAGTCAATTTTCCATTGAGCTCCTTCCTCACATATGTCTATGAGGACTTGGTTCAACCTTTGATCAAAGTTGACCCTTCTTGTGTAGGGGCGTGCATTCTCTTCCGTCATTGGCAAGTTGAACGCCAGCCTTACATTTTCCGGACTGAAATCTAAGTATTTTCCCCGAACCATGGTAAGCCAATGCTTTGGATTCGGGTTCACACTTTGATCATGGTTCCTAGTGATCCATGCGTTTGCATAGAACTCTTGAACCATTAGGATCCTGACTTGTTGAATGGGGTTGGTGAGAACTTCCCAACCTCTTCTTTGGATCTCAAGTCGGATCTCCGGATACTCATTCTTTTTGAGCTTGAAAGGAACCTCAGGGATCACTTTCTTCTTGGCCACAACTTCATAGAAGTGGTCTTGATGGACCTTTGAGATGAATCTCTCCATCTTCCATGACTCAGAGGTGGAAGCAATTGCCTTCCCTTTCCTCTTTCTAGAGGTTTCTCTGGCCATAGGTGCCATAAATGGTTATAGAAAAACAAAAAGCTATGCTTTTACCACACTAAACTTAAAATATTTGCTCGTCCCCAAGCAAAAGAAGAAAGAAAGTAGTAAAAAAAGAAGAAAATAGAGGAGATGGGGGAAGAAGATGTATTCGGCCAAGGAGAAGAAGAGAGGGTTGTGTTGTGTGAAAATGAAGAAGGAGTGAGGGGTTTATATAGGAGTGAGGGGGGTGTAGGGTTCGGCCATTAGGGTTGGGTTTGGGAGGGAAATTAGTTTGAATTTTGAAGGTAGGTGGGGTTTATAGGGAAGAGATGATGGATGTGAGTGGTGAAGAGGTGATGGGAAAGAGCGATTGAGGTGATTGGTAAAGGGTATTTGGGGAAGAGAGTTATGAAAAGGTATGAAGAGGAGAGAAGAAAATGTGGGGATCCTGTGGGGTCTACAGATTAAGTGGGGTCAAGGACTTAATATCCCTGCTCCAATTAGGTGTGTAAAACGTCCTTACTGTGCAATCCTGGCGTTTATCGCCAGACTGTTGCCTGTTTCTGGCGTTAAACACCCAAATGTAGCTTGTTTCTGGCGTTTAACGCCAGGCAGATGCTTGTTTCTGGCGTTAAATGCCAGCTTGGTGCCTGTTTCTGGTGTTAAACGCCAGACAGATGCTTGTTTCTGGCGTTTAAACGCTAGACTGCTCTCCTCCAGGGTGTGCTATTTTCAATGCTATTTTTTCATTCTGTTTTTGATTTTTCAATAGTTTTTGTGACTTCACATGATCATCAACCTAATAAAACACGAAATAACCAAAAAGAAAATAAAATAGATATGATTAAATAACATTGGGTTGCCTCCCAACAAGTGCTTCTTTAATGTCAATAGCTTGACATTGAGCTCTCATGGAGCCTCACAAATAATTAGAGCAAGGTTGGAACCTCCCAACACCAAACTTAGAGTTTGAATGTGGGGGTTCAACATCAAACTTAGTGTTTGGTTGTGGCCTTCCAACACCAAACTTAGAGTTTGACTGTGGGGGCTTTGGTTGACTCTGCAGTGAGAGAAGCTTTTCATGCTTCCTCTCCATGGTTACAGAAGGAGATCCTTGAGTTTTAAACACAAGGTTGTCCTCATCCAGTTGAAGGATCAACTCTCCTCTGTCCACATCAATCACAGCTCTTGCTGTGGCTAGGAAGGGTCTTCCAAGGATGATGGATTCATCCTCTTCCTTCCCAGTGTCTAGGATTATGAAATCAGCAGGGATGTAAAGGCCTTCAACCTTTACTAACACGTCCTCTACTTGTCCATAAGCCTGTTTTCTTGAGTTGTCTGCCATCTCTAATGAGATTCTAGCAGCTTGCACCTCAAAGATCCCTAGTTTCTCCATTACAGAGAGTGGCATTAAGTTTATTCCTGACCCCAGGTCACACAGAGCCTTCTCAAAGGTCATGGTGCCTATGGTACAGGGTATTAAGAATTTGCCTAGATCTTGTTTCTTTTGAGGTACTTTCTGCCTATCCAATGCATTTAGTTCATTAGTGAGCAAGGGAGGTTCATCTTCCCAAGTCTCATTACAAAATAATTTGGCATTCAGCTTCATGATTGCACCAAGGTAATTAGCAACTTGCTCTTCAATAATGTCTTCATCCTCTTCAGAGGAAGAATACTCATCAGAGCTCATGAAGGGCAGAAGGAGGTTCAATGGAATCTCTATGGTCTCTAGATGAGCCTCAGGTTCCTTTGGTTCCTCAATGGGAAACTCCTTATTGGTCACTGAATGTCCCAGGAGGTCTTCCTCACTAAGATTCACATCCTCCTCCTCCCTTGTAGGTTCGACCATGATGGTCAAGTCAATGGCCTTGCACTCTCTTTTTGGATTTTCTTCTGTATTGCTTGGGAGAGTACTTAGAGGAGTTTCAGTGACTCTTTTACTCAGCTGGCCCACTTGTATCTCCAAATTTCTAATGGAGGACCTTGTTTCATTCATGAAACTTATAGTGGCCTTAGATAGATCAGAGACTATATTTGCTAAGCTAGATGGATTCTGCTCAGAATTCTCTGTCTGTTGCTGAGTGGATGATGGAAAAGGTTTGCTATTGCTAAACCTGTTTCTTCCACCATTATTAAAGCCTTGTTGAGGCTTTTTTTGATCCTTCCATGAGAAATTTGGATGATTTCTCCATGAGGGATTATAGGTGTTTCCATAGGGTTCACCCATGTAATTCACCTCTGCTATTGCAGGGTTCTCAGGATCATAAGCTTCTTCTTCAGAAGATGCCTCTTTAGTACTGTTGGATGATTCCTTCAATCCATTCAGACTCTAAGAGATCATATTGAATTGCTGAGTCAATATTTTATTCTGAGCCAATATGGCATTCAGAGTATCAATTTCAAGAACTCCCTTCTTTTGAGGCGTCCCATTACTCACAGGATTCCTTTTAGAAGTGTACATGAACTGGTTATTTGCAACCATGTCAATGAGTTCTTGAGCTTCTGCAGGCGTTTTCTTTAGGTGAATGGATTCACCTGCAGAATAGTCCAATGACATCTTTGATAATTCAGACAAACTATCATAGAATATATCCAGGATGGTCCATTCTGAAAGCATGTCAGAGGGACACTTTTTGGTCAGTTCCTTGTATCTCTCCCAAGCTTCATAGAGGGATTCACCTTCCTTTTGTCTGAAGGTTTGAACATCCACTCTAAGCTTGCTAAGCTTTTGAGGAGGAAAAACTTGGCTAAGAAAACTGTGACCAGCTTATCCCAAGAGTTCAGACTGTCTTTAGGTTGAGAGTCCAACCATATTCTAGCTCTGTCTCTTACAGCAAATGGGAAAAGCATAAGCCTGTAGACCTCGGGATCAACCCCATTGGTCTTAACAGTATCACAGATCTGCAAGAATTCAGTTAAGAACTGAAAGGGATCTTCGGATGGAAGTCCATAAAACTTGCAATTCTGTTGCATTAGAGAAACTAATTGAGGTTTTAGCTCAAAATTGTTTGCTCCAATGGCAGGGATTGAGATGCTTCTTTCATGTAAATTGGAATTAGGTGCAGTAAAGTCACCAAGCATCTTCCTTGCATTGTTATTATTTTCGGCCATGCCTCCTTCTTTTTCGAAAATTTCTGTCAGATTTTTTCCAGAGAGTTGTGCTTTAGCTTCCCTTAGCTTCCTCTTTAGAGTTCTTTCAGGTTCAGGATCAGCTTCAACAAGAATGTTCTTGTCTTTGTTCCTGCTCATATGAAAAAGAAGAGAACAGAAAATATGGAATCCTCTATGTCACAGTATAGAGATTCTTTTATGTGAGTAGAAGAAGATATGAATAGAAGAAGGAGAATCCAAACACAAGGGTGAGGAATGAGTTCGAATTCTTGGGTGAAAGAGGGGTGTTAGTAGATGAATAAATAAATAGAAGGGGATGAGAGATGAGAGAATTCGAAAATTAAATAGATTAAAATAAAAGTATTTTTGTTTTTAAATT
>NC_029785.2:52541897-52554087 GCF_000816755.2 Arachis ipaensis | reverse complement strand
ATTCGAAAATTTAAAAAGAAAAATAAAATTAAATCAAATTAAAATTTAAAACAAATAGTTAATTAAAAAGAAATTTTGAAATAGAGGGAAGGTGATTTTTAAAAATTAGAGAGAGAGTTAGTAAGGTAGTTTTGAAAAAGATATGATTGAAACAAAAAGATAGGATTAGTTGGAAAGGATTTGAAATTTAATTTTGAAAAGATAAGAAGTTAGAAAAGATTTTGAAATTGATTTTGAAAAAGATGTGATTGAAAAGATATGATTGAAAATCAATTTGAAAAAGATTTGAAAAGAAAATTAAAAAGATTTGATTTTTGAAATCAAAGTTGATTACTTGAAAAATTTTTGAATCAAAATATTAAATGTTAACATTGAATTCGAAAAAGATAAGAAAAAGATTTTGAAAATCAATTTGAAATTTTCAAAAATATAAAAGAAAAAATGAAAAAGATTTGATTTTTGAAAAAGAATTGAAAAAGATAGAATTTTTAAATTGAAAATTTGATTTGACTCATAAGAAACAACTAAATTTTAAAAAGTTTTGAAAAAGTCAACTCAAATTTTCGAAAATTTATGAGTGAAAAATAGAAATATATTTTTTTTATTTTTGAATTTTTAATGATGAGAGAGAAAAACACCAAAAAGACTCAATGCATGAAAATTTTGGATCAAAACAAATGATGTATACAAGAACACTATGAATGTTAAGATGAACACCAAGAACACTTCGAATGTCAAGATGATCAAGAACATATTTTTGAAAATTTTTAAGAAAAGATAAACATGCAAGACACCAAACTTAGAAATTTTCAAACTTTAGACACTAATAATTCAAGAATGCATATGAAAAACAAGAAGAAACACCAAACAAGACATTTTAAAGATCAAACAAGAAGACTTACCAAGAACAACTTGAAGATCATGAAGAACACCATGCATGAGTTTTCGAAAAATGCACAAATTTTAAAAACATGCAATTGATACCAAACTTAAAATTTGACTCTATACTCAAACAAGAAACACAAAAATATTTTTAATTTTATGGTTTTATTAATTTTTTTTGTATTATTTTCGAAAATAAGAAATAAAAAGCTTAAAATTAAAATAAAATTACCTAATCTGAGCAACAAGATGAACCGTCAGTTGTCCAAACTCGAACAATCCCCGGCAACGGCGCCAAAAACTTGGTGCACGAATTGTAAATCACACTTTTCACAACTCGTACCACTAACCAGCAAGTGCACTGGGTCGTCCAAGTAATAAACCTTACGTGAGTAAGGGTCGATCCCACGGAGATTGTCGGCTTGAAGCAAGCTATGGTCACCTTGTAAATCTCAGTTAGGCGGATTCAATTGATTATCGAGATTTAATAATTAAAAGATAAATAAAATATAAAATAAAGATAGTGATACTTATGTAATTGATTGGTGAGAATTTCAGATAAGCGTATAGAGATGTGTTCGTTCCTCCTGAACCTCTGCTTTCCTATTGTCTTCATCCAATCATTCATACTCCTTTCTATGGCAAGCTGTATGTTAGGCATCACCGTTGTCAATGGCTACATCCTGTCCTCTCAGTGAAAATGGTCTAATGCGCTGTCACTGCATGGCTAATCATCTATCGGTTCTCGATCATACTGGAATAGGATCCATTGATCCTTTTGCGTCTGTCACTACGCCCAGCACTCGCGAGTTTGAAGCTCGTCGCAGCCATCCCTTCCCAGATCCTACTCGGAATACCACAGATAAGGATTATACTTTCCGGATCTCAAGAATGGCCGTCCATGGATTCTAACTTATACCACGAAGATTCTGATTAAGGAATCCCAGAGATACTCATTCAATCTAAGGTAGAACGGAAGTGGTTGTCAGGCACGCGTTCATAGGTTGGGAATGATGATGACTGTCACGATCATCACATTCATATTGAAGTGCGAATGAATATCTTAGAATCAGAATAAGCTTGAATTGAATAAAAAAACAATAGAACTTTGGATTAATTCATGAGGAACAGCAGAGCTCCACACCTTAATCTATGGTGTGTAGAAACTCTACCGTTGAAAATACATAAGTGATAATGGAGTTCATTGGTCTCGGCCCCAGAGGGGAACCGGAGTAACCAAGTCCTAAAATGATCCGAAGATGTAAATACAATAGTAAAAAGTCCTATTTATGCTAAACTAGTTACTAGGGTTTACAGAAATGAGTAATTGATGCAGAAATCCACTTCTGGGGCCCACTTGGTGTGTGCTTGGGCTGAGCATTGAGATTTACACGTGTAGAGGCTTCTCTTGGAGTTGAACGCCAGTTTGTAACCTGTTTCTGGCATTTAACTCCACTTTGCAACCTGTTTCTGGCGTTTAACTCCAGAATGTAGCATGGAACTGGCGTTGAACGCCAGTTTGTGTCATCTAAACTCGAGAAAAATATAGACTATTATATATTTTTGGAAAGCCCTGGATGTCTACTTTCCAACCCAATTGAGAGCGCGCCATTTGGAGTTCTGTAGCTCCAGAAAATCCACTTCGAGTGCAGGGAGGTCAGAATCCAGCAGCATCTGCAGTCCTTCTTCAACCTCTGAATCTGATTTTTGCTCAAGTCCCTCAATTTCAGCCAGAAAATACCTGAAATCACAGAAAAACACACAAACTCAAAGCAAAGTCCAGAAATGTGATTTTTATTTAAAAACTAATAAAAATATACTAAAAACTAACTAAATTATACTGAAAACTATGTAAAATCAATGCCAAAAAGCGTATAAATTATCCGCTCATCAAAGACTTCGAGAAATTTTTCCACCATATCAGAGAAAATAGAGAGCATGCATCTCTGAAAGGTTGCAAGTGCATTACACAGCCCAAATGGCATCCTTCTATAGGCAAATACTCCAGATGGACATGTGAATGCTGTTTTCTCTTGATCTTGGGGATCTACTGCAATTTGGTTGTAGCCTGAATAGCCATCCAAAAAGCAGTAATAATCATGACCTGCTAGTCTTTCTAGAATCTGGTCTATGAATGGTAAAGGAAAATGATCCTTTCTGGCGGCTGTATTGAGCCTTCTATAGTCAATACACATGCGCCACCCTGTAACTGTTCTTGTAGGAACCAGTTTATTTTTTTCATTATGAACCACTGTCATGCCTTCCTTTTTGGGGACAACTTGGACAGGGCTCACCCAGAGGCTATCAGAAATAGGATAAATAATCCCAGCCTCCAGTAACTTTGTGACCTCTTTCTGCACCACTTCCTTCATGGCTGGATTTAGCCGCCTTTGTGGTTGAACCACTGGCTTAGCATGATCCTCCAATAGGATCTTGTGCACGCATCTAGCTGGGCTTATGCCCTTAAGGTCACTTATGGACCACCCAAGAGCTGTCTTGTGTGTCCTTAGCACTTGAAGTAGTGCTTTCTCTTCCTGTGAATTTAAAGCAGAGCTTATGATCACTGGAAAAGTGTCACCTTCTCCCAGAAATGCATATTTCAGGGATGGTGGTAATGGTTTGAGCTCAGGTTTAGGAGGTTTTTCCTCTTCCTGAGGAATTTCCAGAGGCTCTTTTAATTCCTCTGAATCTTCTAGATCAGGCTGAACATCTTTAAAGATGTCTTCCAGCTCTGATTCGAGACTCTCAACCATGTTGATCTCCTCTACCAAAGAGTCAATAAGATCAACTTTCATGTAGTCTTTTGGTGTGTCTGGATGCTGTATGGCTTTGTCAGCATTCAACTTAAACTCATCCTTATTGACTCTCAGGTTTACTTCCCCCTTTTGGACATCAATGAGAGTTCGTCCAGTTGCTAGGAAAGGTCTTCCTAGAATGAGAGTAGCACTCTTGTGCTCCTCCATTTCCAGCACTACAAAGTCAGTAGGAAAGGCGAATGGCCCAACCCTGACAATCATGTCTTCAATCACGACTGATGGGTATTTAATGGAGCCATCAGCAAGTTAGAGACATATCTAGGTTGGTTTGACTTCTTCAGTTAAACCAAGCTTTCTGATAGTGGATGCAGGTATTAGGTTGATGCTTGCCCCAAGATCACATAAAGCTATCTTGGTGCAATCACCCTCTAATATGCATGGTATCATAAAGCTCCCGGGATCTTTAAGCTTTTCTGAGAAGCTTTTCAGAATGACTGCACTGCATTCCTCAGTGAGGAGAACTCTTTCAGTTTCTCTCCAATCCTTCTTATGATTCAAGATCTCTTTCATGAACTTGGCATAAGAGGGTATTTGCTCAAGTGCCTCTACAAACGGAATCTTTATTTCAAGAGTCCTGAGGTAGTCTGCAAAGCGAACAAATTGCTTATCCTGCTCCTCTTGGTGGAGTTTTTGAGGATAAGGTATCTTGGCTTTGTATTCCTCAACCTTGGTTGCTGCAGGTTTATTTCCTACAGAAGTGGTTGGAGAAGCCTTTTTAGAGGGGTTGCTATCAGCACTTGTGTGTGTCTGATCCCTCACTGGCGTTTGAATGCCAGGGTTGGAAGCTTGATTGGCGTTGGACGCCAACTTCCTACCTGTTTCTGGCATTTGAACGCCAGAACTGAGCTTCCATTGGGTGTTTGACGCCAGCTCCTTGCCTGTTCCTGGCGTTTGAACGCCAGAACTGCACGTGGGTTGGGCGTTTAACGCCAACCTTGCATCCTTTTCTGGCGTTTGAACGCCAGAGTTATTCCTCTCTGGGCCCTTACTGTCCTCAGAGGGATTTTGGATAATATTTTGCTCATCCTCTGTTAGTTGTTCTTTTCTTGGCTTTCTGCTGCTCTGAAGTGAGGTATTTAATATTTTCCCACTTCTTAATTGAACTTCCTAGCACTCCTTTGTTATCTGCTTTAATAATTGCTGTTTTATCTGATTCAATTGTGCCTCCATATTTTTATTAGCATTTTTAGTGTCTTGTAGCATCTCCTTGAATTCTGCTAGCTGTTTTGTTAGAAAACACAATTGTTGATTGAGTTCAGCAACTTGTTTTGGAGGACCAAGTTCAGTAGACACTGCTTTGGCTTCTTCTGTTATGGAGGACTCACTGCTTATGTACAGATGCTGATTTCTGGCAACTATATCAATAAGCTCTTGAGCCTCTTCAATAGTTTTCCTCATGTGTATAGATCCACCAGCTGAGTGGTCTAAGGACATCTGAGCTCCTTCTGTAAGCCCATAGTAGAAGATGTCTAATTGCACCCACTCTGAAAACATTTCAGAGGGGCATTTCCTTAGCATCCCTCTGTACCTCTCCTAGGCATTATAAAGGGATTCGTCATCCTCTTGTTTAAAGCCTTGGATGTCCAGCCTTAGCTGTGTCATCCTTTTTGGAGGGAAATATTGATTCAGGAATTTGTCTGATAATTGTTTCCATGTCCTTATGCTTACTGTGGGTTGGTTATTTAACCACCTTTTAGCTTGATCTTTTATAGCAAACGGAAACAATAACAATCTGTATACATCCTGATCTACCTCCTTGTCACATACTGTGTCAGCAATTTGCAAGAATTGTGCCAGAAACTCAGTAGGTTCTTTCTGTGGAAGACCGAAATACTGGCAGTTTTGCTGCACCATGACAATAATCTGAGGATTTAGCTCAAATCTACCTACCTTGATGGGGGTATACAGATACTACTCCCATATGCAGCAGTAGTGGATAAAATGAAATTGATGTGATTTTCAAAGAAGATATATTTTTGTTTTTATTTTATTGAAGTAGAACAAACCAAATTATTAAGATAAATAAAAATAATAAGATAAAATAAAATAATTAGAAATTTAAAATGTAAATTTCAAAAACCAAGGGAAAAATAAATTTGAAAATGATAATAATTGCTTAATTGAGAAGATTTGAAAAACTCTGTATATGATTTTTGAAAAAGATTTTGAATTTTGAAAGGATTTGATTTTAAAATAAAAATCTGAATTTTTAAAAGTAATTTTCTAAAATTAGATTTAAAATAAAGAGAAAAGATATTTTTGAATTTAATGAGGAAAGAGAAAAATAGTAAAATGACACAAGACTTAAAATTTTTAGATCTAATGCTCCTTATTTTCGAAAATTTAGAGGAAAAACACCAAGGAACACCAAACTTAAAAATTTTAAGATCAAAACACAAGAAAGATTCAAGAACACCTTGAAGATTCAAAAGAATACGAAGAACAAAAAGTCAAAGACTCAAAGGACTCAAGAACATAAAAAAAAAAGAACACCAAACTTAAAATTTTTAGAAAACCAAAAACAAATTTTCGAAAATTAAATAAGAACTAACAAGAAAACACCAAACTTAAAACTTGACACAAGATTTAATCAAAGAAAAATTATTTTTG
Source organism: Arachis ipaensis (assembly GCF_000816755.2). Lineage (NCBI taxonomy): Eukaryota > Viridiplantae > Streptophyta > Magnoliopsida > Fabales > Fabaceae > Arachis > Arachis ipaensis. The sequence continues at coordinate 52,547,779 of NC_029785.2, read as the reverse complement.
GAAAATTTTTAAGAAGGAGGATACCCAATCACCAAGAACATTAACACAATACTCTAGCCAATTGAGCTATAAATTTAACGTGTTTTAACAAGGTATTTAATAAATAAAAATTTTTTGAAACTAAAAATTTGAAAAAGCACAAGAAAAACAAGAAAAGACACAAAACAAGACAAACCAAAGATCAAACAAGGAAAATAAACAAGAACAACTTGAAGATTAAGAAAGAACAATGAACACAAATTCGAAAATTTAAAAGAAAATAAAAACATGCAATTGACACCAAACTTAAAATATAAAACTAAACTCACAGAAAAACTCAATTATCAGTTTATAAAATTTTCAAAAAATTTAAAAAGAAAAAAATAAGGATTTAAAAAGAGAAATTTCAACCAAAAACAATAATAGAAGACTCTAAACAAAAAAGAAAAATTTTTCCTAATCTAAGCAACAAAATAAACCGTCAGTTGTCCAAACTCGAACAATCCCCGGCAACGGCACCAAAAACTTGGTGCACGAAATTGTGATTCACACTTTTTACAACTCCGCACAACTAACCAGCATGTGCACTGGGTCGTCCAAGTAATACCTTACGTGAGTAAGGGTCGATCCCACGGAGATTTTTGGCTTGAAGCAATCTATGATTATCTTGTAAATCTTAGTCAGGAGATTAATTATGATTATCAGTTTGAATTGAAAAAAATCAAAGAGCATGAACTAAATACTTGTTATGCAGTAATGGAGAATATGTTGGAGTTTTGGAGATGCTTTGTCTTCTGAATCTCTACTTTCCCCCTGTCTTCTTCTTCACGCACGCAAGGTTCCTCCTATGGCAAGCTGTGTGTTGGTGGATCACCGTTGTCAATGGCTACCATCCATCCTCTCAGTGAAAATGGTCCAAGTGCGCTGTCACCGCACGGCTAATCACTTGTCGGTTCTCACTCATGTTGGAATAGGATCCATTGATCCTTTTGCGTCTGTCTCTACGCCCAACCCTTCTGAGTTTGAAGCTCGTCACAGTCATTGAATCCTACTCGGAATACCACAGATAAGGTTTAGACTTTCCGGATTCTCAATAATGCTGCCAATGGATTCTAGCTTATACCACGAAGATTCTGATTAAGGAATCCAAGAGATGCTCATTCAATTGAAGGTAGAACGGAGGTGGTTGTCAGTCACGCGTTCATAGGTTGAGAATGGTGATGAATGTCACGGATTATCACATCCATCATATTGAAGTGCGAATGAACATCTTAGATAGAAACAAGCGTGTTTGAATAGAAAACAGAAATAATTGCATTAATTTATCGAGACACAGCAGAGCTCCTCAACCCCAACAATGGAGTTTAGAGACTCATGCCGTCAAAGAGTACAAAGTTCAGATCTAAAATGTCATGAGGTTCAAAATAAATCTCTAAAAGTTGTTTAAATACTAAACTAGTAACCTAGGTTTACAGAAAATGAATAAGCTATGATAGATAGTGCAGAAATCCACTTCTGGGGCCCACTTGGTGTGTGCTGGGATGAGACTTGAGCTTTACACACCTAGGCTGTTTTTGGAGTTAAACGCCAGGTTGTAACCTGTTTTGGGCGTTTAACTTCAACTTGTAACCTGTTTCTGGCGTTTAACGCCAGAATGCAACATGGAACTGGAGTTGAACGCCATTTTACGTCGTTTATCCTTGAGTAAAGTATGAACTATTATATATTGCTGGAAAGCCCTGGATGTCCACTTTCCAACGCAATTGAGAGCATGCCATTGGGACTCCTGTAGCTCCAGAAAATCCATTTCGAGTGCAGGGAGGTCAGAATCCAACAGCATCTGCAGTCCTTTTTCAGCCTGAATCAGATTTTTGCTCAGCTCTCTCAATTTCAGCCAGAAAATACCTGAAATTACAGAAAAACACAAAAACTCATAGTAAAGTCCAAAAATATGAATTTTTCCTAGAAACTAATAAAAATATACTAAAAACTAACTAAAATATACTAAAAACTGCATGAAATTAACCCCAAAAAGCATATAAAATATCCTCTCATAGATGGCTTAAGAAGAAGTATCATTTGGTAGAGTCAGATGATGATGGTGATGGGGTTTTCGAGTAAAAGATAATTGTAAATGATAATATGGATGACCAGACAAAAGAAATTGATAACGAAGATAGCCTGCTGATTTCATCTTTTTACAAGAGTAAAGCTCGTCAAAGGATCTCAAATGACGAAATTAATAATGGTAATAGTGGAGCATTTGATGTAAGGAACAAGAACTACCAAGATGATGGTGGGTAATATTCAAACAGATTTGGAAACTGGCAATGTCCTTCGAGATAGGTGACTATCAGCAATTATAAATTATAGTTTATTTGCGTGCTTGCCTTTGTTGGCTATAATTCACTAATTCTAAATTATAGTTTGTATGCATGCTTGTTTTCTTTGCTTTAATGTTTTTTAAGTTTTTTAATTTATTCATGATTTTTGTTTCAATGAAATAGGGAAGCAACTCTGTCAGACAAAAAAAAGATGTTGGGGATGTTAAAAATTCAAAAAAGAAAAAGAAGGAAAAAGAAATCAAGAATTCTCCTAATGGGTGTTTTATAAAACTAGATCAAGAGTACTATATATTGATATGATCATATATGGTTGCATATATTTGCTTTTATATGCAATAAATTAATTGCTCTTGCAATTGTGTGATGATTAATCTTTTTTTTTTCTTTTTTTCAATCCAGACATTGGTTCGGTATTAGTTACCTGTGATTGTTTTCAACAAGAGAGGTATATGGTGGTGACTGGAGAACCTCCAAAGAGAATGGGAGGCTGCAACATAAGAACTGATTTTGGTGGAAAGGACTATCTTGTTGGGATACCTGATAAATTCAAGTCTGTTATTTCAGAATCCTTCTTGGCTCGAAAACCGGCTGTTATCAATGTTATTATTGATCCCTATACTAGTTCAGAGAGTGGGAGTATCTGTATTACATTGAAACTACGTTTTTTATGGTTTTCATTTTTAGATTTCAAATTTTATAGCACAAATTACATAGCCTTGTGGTTGTCTATGGTGTACCATAATATGATAAAGATACAAACTATGTTCTATAAATCCACACAAATGTAAAATGTTACATGATCATAATGAATACTTGAATGATAGAAATTGAATTTTATAGATACTTATTACTATTATTTCTGTTTCATTTTAGCCATTCTTTTTTTTTTGTATGATCTCAAGATAAGGTATTTTGGAAGTTAAAAAAAAAAAGAGAAGGTATCCGATACAATTTGTATATAAAAAATCAAAAGAATGATAGTGACAAAATATAAGGGATTATAGGAATATATTTCATGTCGTAAAGTCATTGAATAGGGATTATAAGAATATTTTTTATTGAATATTTATAGTTTCACCGAATTTTCAATTAGGTCCTTATATTTTTTTTCAATTAGGTCCCTAAGGGTATACAAGTAATTTCACAATTTACTAAAATTTTTTTTATGTTTAACATTAATGAGCACTAAATTGAAAAAAAAAATTAATGTATAGGAACCCAATTGAAAAGAAAAAAGTATAGGGACTTAATTGAAAATTCGGTGAAACTATAGGGACCTGTAGAGTAATTAAACCTTTTTTAAATCAAAGTATGAATATATATTTTTAGCTAAGAGCAATATGATCAATTTAATTATGAATTATTACTTTTTTTGGTTAGTATTAGTTAATCGTTATGTTCTCATAATTATGTTTGTTAAATGTATTTTATCAAAATTTCATGTTTCTTGGCTTAAAAAATAATGGGCAACGCTAGGTAACCAATGACTTATCTAACCAACATGACCAACGGGCCTTGGAAATGGCCCATCTGAACTAAAATTGCCCCTAAAACCTAATTTTAACCATCCCAATTTTATTACTAATCCTAATCAGCTACCCCTTGTTGACCTATCAGTAAAAATCGTTTCCCCTAACCCCAGAAATTGAACGTTCACAATGCTCATAAGGAAAAGTGAACAACCTTCCCCACCAAAGGTCTTTTCGTGTCTGGGTTTTGCCCATTCAGCTTCTCCGCTGCTGCCGTCATTCGTGGAGCCCCTCCCTCGTGCAGGAATCGAGCGGCCGTGAACGAAGAGGACGCCCCCTATCCTCGCATGCGTTCCCCGCACCAGTGACGGCGCCCATCGCCGCCAGCGCCGCCCACGTCCCTAGTCATCGCAAGGGCCTTGTGCGTTTCCAATGCCGCTTGCATCTCCCCTGAAGGCTCGCAACTGCTGGCGTACGGTATCCCTGCTCGCAGCCTTCCCAGGTTAGTGAAAGGACATATCTGCTTTTACTGAGTAGGTTTTTACAAAATTGTTTAGTTGATTATTTCTTGTGAACTGTTGGGCTTGTTGTGGTCGTTGCTATATCTGTTTGACTTCTATAAGATTGAATAAATACACTGACAGGTTTATGTAGTTGTATAGTTTATTTTTGTTGGCTTATTGTTTAATGGTTGACTGAATTCGTATATGTTTGTTCCCCAGGTATCAGAAAGTCACAAATTGGTTTTGGACATTTTTTTTTTATGAATTTGTTTACTTCATGTATGATTTGTTTATGCAATTTAAAAGGGATGGTTACTTCACTAAGTGAATGGATATTTGAAATTTTGGACAAATAATGTGAAATTTGTTTTAGTCTTGGGACCTAATTTCTGGCTTCTGTTAGGTAACCAATTTTTTGGGTAACATGTAAAAACGCATTCAGTTTTACCGTGGACTATGTTTGATTTTTTATAAATACTGTTTAAGCTGTTTGATATCTTTACTTTCGGAATAATCTGCAAGGCAAATTCTAAAGTTACAAAACCTTGCTGTATATAAAGTTTTTGAACTACTTTGGGGTTATTTGAAACATTTTTAATCACAGTTAATAGTGTAATAAACATTTTTTACACATGATTACCCTGTTATTTTGTTGATTCTATAATTGGTTGAGTTGCTGCTTGTGTGATTCGTAGTTAGGTTTGTTAACTCTGTACAACATCAGTTATTCTGCTTATTTGAAAAGGAATACATCATTACCGGAACTCATTTTAGTGCCATGATGTTGTGTGTGTGTGTTGTGATGGGATATTTTCGTGGAAAAACGAATTTCTCCAAAACAATGCTAAGAAAAATAAAAGTGAGCTCTAAGCAAAACTGAAAAGAAAGCTATTCTGAAAAACTAAAAGGGAAGCTCTCCTAAAAACTTAAATCCTATGCTATTTATACACTTTCTTCAAATGGTCTTCAAGCCTTCAATTGGGCCTTTGCTCTTGATGGAATTGGGTTGATAGAGGCCTTGGTTGGTTGCTCTTGGAGTTTGGAGAAGAACCGAATTGAACCGGGTTGGAATCATGAAAGCTTGAGTAAAAGTTAGAGTAAAAGTTAGGGGCTAACTTTTGCTCTAACTTTTCACATCAGCACCCTTCCTTGCTGATACCAACGTTGGGGCAAAAGTTAGGGGTCTAACTTTTTCTCCAACGTTGGCCTCCCCTTGCTTATTCATGGCACCAACGTTAGCCAAAAAGTTAGGGGCTAACGTTGGCGCAAACTTTTGCTCATCCAGGGAATGTTTTTCATGTCAAAAGTTAGCCAAAAAGTTAGGGGCTAACTTTTGCTCCAGCTTTTGCCCAAAAGTTAGCCAAAAAGTTTGAGGTTAACTTTTGGTCCAGCTTTTTGCTTCCTGGTTCATTTTCAATTAATCCAAAAGTTTGAGCTAAAGTTTGAGGCAAACTTTTGCTCAAACTTTTTGTCCTCTCTTCCTCCTAACCATTCCTTCTTGCTTCAACCTTTCTCCAAGCTTTCTTCACCTATCATTAATCAACCAAACACATCAAAGCTATGTTCAAAATCATGAGATATTCATT
>NC_029785.2:52512270-52541815 GCF_000816755.2 Arachis ipaensis | reverse complement strand
TTGACACAACTCAACCACAAGCATTTACTAGGCTAACAACTCTTTGAGTCATTGTTTCTTCTTTCTTTTCTGCCTAGTAATTGATGCTCAGAGCCTTGGGCCATGTTCTTTTTGTTTTTGTATTTTCTTTTCTTTCTTTTGTTTTGTTTGCTGCTTCTTGGATCAATAAATGTTTGAGAATCTCCACAACACTTCTTTGAACTCTATGTCCCGCCTATGAGCTCCCATGCAAGTTTTCACAAGCATGCAACCTCAATACATAATCATACAACTAGAACCGCCACTTCTCCTAATCTTTTGCTTGCCTCAAAATTGTTTAATTCCTCAATCCTTCTTTTCAAAGAACTTTCATGTGATGCATTTTTTTTGAAGTATTGAGTGCAAACAAGTGTGAAAAGTGTAGTGTTGTGAATAGTCAAGCATCTTAGTTATTGAATTACAGAAAAACTATGCTATGCAGATAGATAATCAGGGAAACTAAACCACTCTCAATCATAGCAGTGTTTGATGTAAGATAATCACTTAACAATACAACCTTTTGGAGTTCGCTTGCTTCACTCCTCATCATCATCATCACTGATCCACACATTCCTCTTTCATTTTTTTGGTTGATGATGCTTAATCCTCCCAAAGGCTTGTATGATGCTCTGCAATGATATTGAAAGTTGCTTGTTCCCCAAACACTTGAAAGAAGAAATGGTTAGCTTGCATGATTTATTTGTGGGCTTTTGAACTTACTTTGATGTGGGAACACCAAACTTAGTACCTTGCCAATGGTTCTCATGCATTGAATTAACCATGTGTGAAACTCTTTTTCTTTTTTTTTTCTTTTTCAAAAGCAATAAAACTGAAAACTAGGAAACAGCAGAATAGTTAACTAGTTCATCCAACATGCTTGAAGCCAGCATTATGCAGAAAGTGAGAATGTGTTTTATGATGGGATTTTGGTGGAACACCAAACTTAGAATCCTTCATTCTCCTTTAGATTGTTTTGGTGTGCAACACCAAACTTAGCTTCTTGCATTATAGATAAAACTAATTAACCTTTTTATTAAAATAGTTATGAACAGAAGACTACCTCCGGTTGGGTTGCCTCCCAACAAGCGCTCTTTTATTGTCACTAGCTTGACATCCTTCATCCTCTGATCATTGAAGTTGAGGTTTCTGTTGCCTTTGGTTTCCTCCTCTCACCGTAGGCTTCTCCTTGATAGTTGTTTCTTTTCCCGTAGCCTTCTCACTGTTTTCTATAACTGCTTTCCCTTTCAACCCAGCAGCTTTTTCACTGTTCTTTGAGTCATCTTCAGTGGCTCTTAGGGACAAATTTCCCTCTCTCTCGCCCAGTTTAGCAAGGTTTTGAACCAGTTGTTCCATGTGCCTTTCAATTCTCTTGAGATATGCCTCTTGGTTTTTCCTTATATCCTCCTGCTCTATTATTGTCATTTCTTGAATTTTCATAAACCTTTCCATCATCATTTCTAGAACATAGAGTCTTTGGAAGTTTAGGATTGGTTGTGGCTGTGTTAATTGTGGTGATTGATGTAAGTCATTTTGGGCAGGTGGTGAGGTAGGACAGGGCTGGAGGTGTGTATATTGGGGTGGAGTGTAGTGATTTTTGTTGGTATGGTGGTGTTTTTGCAGGTTTGGGAAGTTGGGGTTGTTATAGTTGAAGTCCCTTTGTTCCTGATGCTGAGACTCCCTCATTCTTAGATAAGAATGTGGTTTCCATGGTGGAAATTGTGCATTCACTGTGGCAGAATGTAGAGAATCAATCTGTCTAGCTATTGATTCCAATTGCTGCTGAGTTTGCTGGTATAGCTGTTTGTTTTGATTCATGATTGCTCTTACTCCTTCAAGATTCATTACTTCCTTTTCTGAAATTGCATTCCGTGGTGTCTCAAATGAGTGTTGGTTATTGGCTCTTTTGTCACTGAACCCTGCAGTTCCTTGGATGGTTGCTGTTGCCTTGAGTAGGCCATCTGAGAAGTAATCTACTGCTCTTCTTGTTTCTGAGGTTAATCCTTCATAGAACGCTTGAAAGTCCACCTTGTCACTTGCTTTCTTGTATCTTTCCCATGCTTTGAACAATGGTTCTTCCTCTCTTTGTATGAATGGATGTATTCCTTCTTTCATCTTAATGTTTTGTCGGGATGATGAGAATTTGGCTAGGAACTTAGTAACCAAATTATCCCAACTAGTGATACTTCCTTGGGGAAATGTTTCAAGCCATTGTGCCGCTTCATCCTTCAGTGAGAAAGAAAATAACAAGAGCTTACAGGTATCATGGTTTATACCATTGAGATTGACAGCACCACAAGTTTTCAGAAAAATGGATAGGTGTTGTTTAGGGTCCTCCAATGGATTTTCACTATAGGAACAATTGTTCTCTATTAGTGTAATGAGTTATGGCTTCATGTTGTGGTGTTCTTCTTTCTCAGAAACTCCTTCTTCAATGATATCCTTCCCTTTAGCTGCTCTTCTTCCCTATGACATATAAATCAACAACGGAACACACAGTGATACTTTTGCAAATTGAGTGTAGTCAGTTGAGACAAAACTTCAAACAGTTAGTGGGTTAGTCAAAAATTAAAGAAAAAGTGCTTGATCTAAACTGCCACCTCACTTAATCATTGTCAATCTAATCAATCCTCGGCAACGGCACCAAAAAATTTGATGGGATATTTTCGTGGAAAAATGAATTTCTCCAAAACACCCAAACTTAACCGGCAAGTGCACCGGGTCGCATCAAGTAATAATAACTCACGGGAGTGAGGTCGATCCCACAGGGATTAAAGGATTGAGCAATTTTAGTTTAGTGGTTGATTTAGTCAAGCAAATCAAGATTTGGTTGAGAGATTTGTGATTTGCAGAATCCTAGATCCAACAAGAACAATTGCAAAGGAGATTGTAAATTGCAAAGAAAGTAGATGAAGAAGCAAGTAACCGAAACTGAAATTTAATTAAGCAGAAAATTAAACAAGATCCCAAGGTGACATTGAAACAGAATTTCTTCAATTCTCCACCCAAAATCCAAGACAAGAAAAGTAAAGAGTGCTGGGCAAGAACAAGGAAGAAGATAGATCAATTCTCCTCCCAAATTCTCTTCAATTAAACAACAATGCTAAGAAAAATAAAAGTGAGCTCTAAGCAAAACTGAAAAGAAAGCTATTTTGAAAAACTAAAAGGGAAGCTCTCCTAAAAACTTAAATCCTATGCTATTTATACACTTTCTTCAAATGGTCTTCAAGCCTTCAATTGGGCCTTTGCTCTTGATGGAATTGGGTTGATAGAGGCCTTGGTTGATTGCTCTTGGAGTTTGGAGAAGAACCGAATTGAACCGGGTTGGAATCATGAAACCTTGAGTAAAAGTTGGAGTAAAAGTTAGGGGCTAACTTTTGCTCCAACTTTTCACATCAGCACCCTTCCTTGCTGATACCAACGTTGGGACAAAAGTTAGGGGTCTAACTTTTGCTCCAATGTTGGCTTCCCCTTGCTTATTCATGGCGCCAACGTTAGCCAAAAAGTTAGGGGCTAACGTTGGCGCAAACTTTTGCTCATCCAGGGAATGTTTTTCCCAACGTTTGCCAAAAAGTTTGAGGCAAACGTTGGCGCAAACTTTTTGTCTCCAGGGTGTGTTGCTGATGGCGCCAACGTTTGCCAAAAAGTTTAAGGCAAACGTTGGCGCAAGCTTTTTTCCCAAAAGTTTGAGCTAAAGTTTGAGGCAAACTTTTGCTCAAACTTTTTGTCCTCTCTTCCTCCTAACCATTCCTTCTTGCTTCAACCTTTCTCCAAGCTTTCTTCACCTATCATTAATCAACCAAACACATCAAAGCTATGCTCAAAATCATGAGATATTCATTCTTTCATAATATGTGATAATTATAGCATAAAACCTCATGAAATAGCATGAATTCATACATGGTTGATTAAATCAAAGGAAACATGAAAATCTACCCAATTGGCTTGCTTATGGCTCAAGAAAGTGCATAATTCAGTTGAAAACAAAAGAAAAAGGCTAGTGAAACTAGGCTAAGATGACTTGTCATCATGTTGCTATTGGGGTGCTCGGTTAGGTTTCTAATTCTATTCAAATGATAACGTGAAGAAAGTGGCAAGACTAATGATTTATTGGTTCGTTACAGGCACCAACCTGTTTTGACTTTGATTTGCTGAGTACCACTCTGATGGGGAAAAAGGTAATCCGCATATCGTCGTTAAGCAGTGTTTATTCTAGTTGCTTGTAACTTGTATTCCTTTTGTCAACAGAAATTAGTAAAGACGCACTGTTCTCCATGCTATATCAACAGAATGATCACCTACCTGGAAAACATTAATGCTGTCGAGAAGCTATTGGAGATCAATGCAATTGGGTTCGGTTTCTTGAAGAAGATTCCAAAATGGGCAGTGAAGCAGAGTGATGCGTGGCAAAGATTAGACCAATTAAGAGATTATAATATAATAGAACAGTGTTGTGAGTATAGCTCTTAACCAGCAAAAATCCGCCTCATCAATTTAGAAAGGTTGTCACAAAAGTTTAGAATAAAAATACTGGGAGTATGAGTCCCATGTCGTCTCCCAACGAGTTGCTAGAAAGGGTGCTAAGTTATTAATCAGGAGTTTTTCAAGGATTTTGAGAGTTGAATGACAGAAAATAAATAATTATAATTTAAAAGAGAAATATATGTATTCTAATTAAAAAGCCTTGACTGGGGGAATGATTAATTGGAAGTTCTATCCTTGTTGGAATTCTCTCAAGTGTAGTATAAAGAGGTTGTTATTTTCACTTAGTTAACCCTTACTAAATAAAGGAAAGTCAAGTGATTGAGCTAACTTTTATTCGCAAATCCTAGTCATCTCCCTTGGGAAGGTCTAGCGTTAGTAAATACAGAATTAACCAACAACTTCTAATTTAACTAATCACTTAAGCATTCTAACTCAAGTGTCTCTTTTTAATCAACCCCCATGTCAAGTTGGGAATATACTCCATTGACATAAAAATTACTTGCATAGAATTAAAAAGAGAATAAAAGAAAGACATGATAGACAATAACTGCAATTTAATTAAAACTAAAAGTAATCATTTTCATTAACAATCCATAAAAATAATCCAATAGTAACTTTAAACAAGAATTAAGAATATGGAATAAATAAAAGAGTAAGGAAACAAACTAGAATAGTATCTTCAACGTAGGTGATGACTCTTCAATATCCAAAAGCGAAAGCAATAAACTATGAATATAAAAAAAACCTAGAGGAAGAGTAATTCTCTCTCTAGATTCAGATCTAAAAACCTAAAACTATGCTAATGAGAATGTGTGAATGTGTGTTGAGTCTCTGCATGTTTCCTGGCTCTATTCTGTGTTTCTGGGCCAAAAACTGGGTCAAAACTCGGCCCGAAATTGCCCCAGCATTTTCTGTTATTTTTGCAAATCACGCATGTCACACGTGCGCGTCATTTGGAGAATTTCCTTGTCACGCGTATGCGTCAGGCACACGCACGCGTAATCTTGCAGAACTCCAATCCACGAGCACGCGTCGCTGCAAATTTCTCCATTCCGTGCGCTTGCGTGAGCCATGCGTGCGTGTCGATGCTCGCTGGTTATCTCCTTAGTTTCTTTTGTTCCTTCCATTTTTGTAAGCTTCCTCTCTATTCTCTAAGCCATTCCTGCCCTATAAAGCCTGAAACACTTAACACACGGATCACGGTATCGAATGGTATAAAGGGGAATTAAAATATACTAATTAAAGATCTCTAGGAAGCAAGTTTTCATCCATAAAACAAAACTAGGAAGGGATTGTAAAATCATGCAAATCATATGAAAAAGTAGGTAAAGACTTGATGAAACCACTCAATTAAACACAAGATAAACCATAAAATAGTGGTTTATCAACCTCCCCACACTTAAACATTAGCATGTCCTCATGCTTAGCTCAAGGAGATAAAATAAATGAGTAGGGAAAAGTAAGACTCATGCAATGCAATGCAACCTATGAATGAAACTATATGCTAAAATGATTTTGCCTACTTGGTTAAAAGTAAATAAGTTCTTCAAGACAAATATAAATCAAATATCACTAATTCAAACTATACAGTAAAAACAAGTAAACTTATAAGAAGACAGCTCATGAAAGCAGGGAACATAGAAGCAAGCATTGAACCCTTACTGATAGTATATGTACACTCTAATTGCTCAAGTGTATAGGGTAATCACTCTAGTCTTCCCTAGTCATGCTTTCTAAACTTTGTTCTTCACCTAACCAATCAACAAGTATTTAATGTACCAGTGCAAACATCATGAGGTCTTTTCAAGGTTGTAATGGGGCCAAGGTAAGGGTGAGGGTGTATATATGGTTAAGTGAGCTATAAATTGAATCCTTGATCAACCTAAGCCTTCACCTATACATACTCTACATACTTTTAAATTCATGCCTAGCTACCCAAAATTTTCCCACTTTTGTATCACATACTCATGCATCAACTTTTCTCTTAACTTGTATCACACATGCATTGATCTTTTATTAACTTAACTTAGCATTGTGGTAATTTTGTCCCCTTATTCATTTATTTATTTATTTATTTATTTATTATTTTTTTGAAGCATAAAAATAAACATAACATTATCAATGCACATGGATTTTTAATTTTTTCTAGTCTTACATGAGTAGGTACCCAATTTCCCAATATTTTATCAATTGTAAAAACATAACATATTCCCTTATTAACTCATGTTCCCACAGTTTTCCGACGCTTAATTAACGCACAATCTCTATCTTAAGCTAACCAAAGATTCAATTTGGGGTATTACTTGTCTTTCCGCTTAAGGCTAGTGATGTGGTAAAATATAGAACAAATGGGATAAAAAGGCTCAAAGTGGCTAACAAGGGTGACATAAAAGGGTAGGCTATTTGGGATAAGTGAGCTAATAAAACAATGGCCTCAATCATATGCATGCATATAACACATTAAACATTGGACATATAGGATGGAACAAAACATAGATTACAATCATGGAGAGGCAAACACACAAGCATAAAATATTATGGTTAAATATTGTAACCATGTAATTAAGCTCAAATCTCACAGGTTGTGTGTTCTATCTTTAAACCATGTTCCAATTTACAATCTTCAAACAAATTTAACACAAAAAATTTGATTTAAATTAGTAAAATTTTTCAAAATAGAGTCTTTAAAAAGAAACTTATTATTTTTTTACCAAATAAAACATGCATGCAAATATCTATTACTATGCAATTTATCCTATCCTAACAAAAGAAAAATTACTAATTTATTGGTGTTAAGAAAGAGAAATTACCTCTAGAAGTCAGGTACTGACCGACCTCCCCACACTTAAAGCTTGGCACCGTCCTCGGTGCCATCAGTCAGGAACAAAGGGGGGCTGGTAGCAGCATCTCCACAATCGGGACCGTCATGGCTCCCTGTGCTGGTAAATGAAGTAGAGTCCGGGGCGTCTGGGTCTTCTTCAGGTGGGTGGTTACCAACAAGCAGCTCCTTGAGGTATGTAAATCTGCGCTTGTTACGGCGCTCTCTTCGCTTTCCCTGCCGGTCAAGCCAGTCTAACCTCTCAAGTATCTGATGGGATATCTTCCACTGGTTCTGTGCTCCAGTTGATAGTTGCTGCTGGTCTGATGTACTTCCCGTTGGGGACGTACTGATCATCCCGAGAAATTATGGCCTTGGTGTCCCCAGCTCTGTAGGAGACTCCGGCTGTTGAGACTAGATCTGAAACCAAGGCAGGAAAAGGTAGGCTGCCCGCAATTTGTATGTGTCCCATAGCATTCCGGATGTGTCTTGGTAAATTGAGTGGCTGGTCTGTAAGGATACACCAGAGTAAAACAGCCATATCAGCAGTGAAGGAGGACTCGTGAGTGCTCGAAAAGACATAATGGGACATAATCTGTGCCCATACTTGAGCCTCCAAAGTGAGTGCTGAAGCCAATATTCCTTTAGGTCGGGATCGATGGTATCCATAGATCCATCTGCTGCCAGGATGTGCTATAATTCTGATAACAGCGTCCCAATCAAATTGGTATGTCTGGCGCTTGAAAGAGGATTTTTGGAATGCGTCCAATCCTTCTGGAGCAGGCGAAAGATCTAAAGCTTGCTGAATAGCTTCTTCAGTTATGGGGACTTGCTTCTAACGGACATAGACGGACTTTAGGGTTGGCATGTGAAAGTTTGAGTAGAATTCAACTACCCATGAAAGATTGACCTGCCGTGGCTGTCTTCGTAGGAATCCCCATTGTCTTCGTTCAATTCGGGGCTCAACAAATTCAACAATGTTGGTCGGGAGGATTAGTAGGTACTCATTATTGTAGTTCCTCTCAACTAGGATGGGGAACATCTGCTCACAGTATTGGTTAGTGAACCGCGCAGTGTCTTTTGCTAGAAAGGCTTTCTCTTTTTCGTCGACCTTGATGATCCTCTTGATTCTTTTTGTTGAGGGCTTTACTGCTGTTGAAGAAGGTTCTTTACTGCTGTTGAAGAAGGTTTCGCAGCTAGTGCTCTTTTTGTTCCTTTTCTTGCTGGTGGTTTGGGAGTAGCTTTCTCTTTACCTTTCTTGGTGGCCATCCTGAAAAGGAAAAAAAGAAAGTAACTTTTAAAGCTAAGGGTTAGAGCAAGGAAGAGGATGGTACAAGTGATAATCAATGCACGGTGAAGAAGGATGTCGTTAACACATGGTCACGACTACATGTGATAAGTTTATCAATGGAAATATAGCAAGTGCATGTTATGGCAAGTAAATGCAAGATGTTTATTGGCATGCTGGCAAAGGCATGAGTAGAATAGATCAAGCATTAATTACCCAATTTGATTATCAAGTGTTTCAAACTAACAACCTGTTTGTATTGACAATTATATTCAATTAATAATATATAAAATGGGTTTTTGTGAAAAATAGGCATTAGAGTAGAAGAATAGAATGATTTGAAAAAATGCATAATGCCATACGGGCTTTTTCACAAACACTTAGCATGCATGGTAAATATGTTATTAAAAGTATGAAGTTTGAACATGCAAACAACCCTTAAGAAGTAATATTAATTGTCAAACACTTCCTTAATAATTCACAAGCAATTATAAAAGAAAACAATCACCCAAATAAATTTTTAACACCAATTAAAAGGATGCAAAAAAGAAAAAGAAAACGAAAGAAAAAGAAAACATAGATAGTGAAAGTAAAAAGAAAAAGAAGAAGAAAACATAAATAAAAATAATAATAAAAATAAAAATAAAAGGGGCAGAAGAAAAGAAAAGAACCTTGATAATGGATGTGAAAAAGAAGGAGGGAGAAAGTAAAAAATGAGAAGGAATAAAGAAGGAAGAAGGAAGAAGGAAGAAGAAAGAAATAAGAAGGAGGAAGAAAGAATTAGGATTAGGGAAAAAGATAGGAATACTGGCACTGATCTGGATAAATTGTGCGTCGCATGCGACGTAGACGCGTGGAGCACGCGTTCACGTGGTTGGTGCTAGTTTCAAGTGACGCGTATGCGTGGGTGACGCGTACGCGTGACCTAATTTGTGCTATTGGCACGAGTGCAGCATCGCGCACGCACAACTCTCTGTTTTATACGCACATTGCCAAAATTTAGGGTGACGCGTGCGCGTGGGTGACGCGCACGCGTGAATGGCCTATTTTTGAAAAATGACGCGTACGTGTGGGGGACACGTACGCGTGATAGGGCTTGTGCTCCCAGCACCATTCCAGCCTCACTCCATCATAACTCTCTGCCATACACCTATTTGCGTCGATTTTGCAGGGTCACGCATGCGCGTGGGTGACGCGCACGCGTGGATGGCTAATTTTTCAAGTGACGCGAACGCGTCAGGGATGTGTTCGCATGGGCATGTTTGTGCCTAAGGCACGCCTCTAACCATGCTCCCGCGTAACTCTCTGCTTCTTTTCTTCTTGTTTCGAATGCTCATATGACGCTCGCGCGTCGCGTGTTTTTTTTTTTATTTTTTTATGTGCAGAATGCAAATGCAAATGCAGACTATATGCAGAGATTATAAGAAGAGTCACTAAGAAAAATAAAGTAGAATAAAATAAAACAAAACTAAGACTGAAACGGAAAGATCATACCATGGTGGGTTGTCTCCCACCTAGCACTTTACTTTTACGTCCTTAAGTTGGACGGTCTTCAGGCTCATTCTGCTTCTGTTGGCAGGTTTTCCAAGAGGAAGACCTCTAGCTCTTTGTGATCCTTAATCTTCTCGCCATGATAAAGCTTTAGGCGATGTCCATTGACCTTGATGAATTTGGAGCTAGAAGGATGAAGCAGGTGAAAAACTCCATATGGCTCTGCCTTTTCTACTCTGTAGGGACCTTCCCATCTTGATCTTAGTTTGCTTGGCATGAGCCTCAGTCTGGAGTTATAAAGAAGAACTAACTCCCCTGGTCTAAACTCTCTCTTTTTTATGTGCTTGTCATGGACATCCTTCATTTTCTCTTTGTATCGCCTGGAGTTGTCATATGCTTCAAGGTGAAGGTTCTCTAATTCTGCTAGTTGCAGCTTTCTTTCAGCATCAGCTTCTTCAAAATTCATGTTGCACTCCCTCACAGCCCAGAAAGCCTTGTGTTCCACCTCTACTGGAAGGTGGCAAGCCTTTCTGTGCACTAAGTGGAAGGGGCTCATTCCAATGGGTGTCTTGTATGCTGTTCGATATTGTAGCATGGCACTCCAGTCCTTCCTATGAGGCTTTACTATCTTCTCCAGAATACGTTTAATCTCCCTGTTAGACACTTCTGCTTGTCCATTGGTCTGGAGATGATAAGCTGTTGCTACTTTGTGAAAATCCCATGCTTCTTCAGTAATCCTGTTAATCTCCTGTTACAAAAGTGAGTGCCTTAATCACTCACGATTGCTCATGGTGATCCAAAGCAATAGATAATATGGTTTCTAACAAAGGAAACAACAGTGTTAGCATCATCAGTACGGGTAGAAATTGCTTCCACCCATTTAGAGACATAATCTATAGCTAACAGTACGTAAAGGTAACCACTAGTGTTTGGAAATGGACCCATGAAGTCAATGCCCCAAACATCAAAAATTTCACAGAAAAGCATAATCTGTTGAGACATCTCATCCCTCTTGGATATATTACCAAACTTTTGGCATGGGGAACAAGATTTACAAAAAACAACAGCATCTTTAAAAAGAGTAGGCCACCAGAATCCACAATTTAAGATTTTTCTAGTTGTTCTTTGAGGGCCAAAATGTCCTCCACTCTCAGAAGAGTGGCAGGCCTCTAAAATAGACGGGAATTCTGATTGGGGCACACAGCTTCTAATTACCTGGTCAGCACCACACCTCCATAAATATGGATCATCCCATATATAGTATTTAGACTTGCTTTTCAGCTTATCTCTCTGATGCTTAGTAAAATTGGGAGGGAAAGTATGGCTAACTAGATAATTAGCTACAGGTGCATACCAAGGAACTACTTCAGATACTGCATGTAAGCTATCAAATGGGAAAGTATCATTGATAGGAGTGGAGTCATCCTTAATGTGCTCAAGGCGACTCAAGTGGTCTGCCACTAAATTCTGGTTACCACTCCTATCCTTAATTTCTAAATCAAATTCTTGCAGCAACAGTATCCAACGTATTAGCCTTAGTTTAGACTCCTTTTTAGCTAATAAATACTTTAGAGCTGCATGGTCTGAGTACACTACTACTTAGTACCAAGTAAATAGGCTCGGAATTTATCCAGAGCAAAAACAATAGCCAGAAGCTCTTTTTCAGTAGTAGTGTAGTTAGACTGAGCAGCGTCTAAGGTCTTAGACGCATAAGCAATTACGAAAGGATCCTTACCTTCGCGCTGGGCCAGCGCCGCTCCTACTGCATGGTTGGAAGCATCACACATAATCTCAAATGGCTGGCTCCAGTATGGTTTTCTCACAATTGGAGCTTGAGTCAGGGCGATATTCAGCTTATCAAATGCTTGCATGCAATCCTCACTGAACTCGAACTCAATATCTTTCTGCAGCAGTCTGGATAAAGGTAATTCTACCTTACTAAAGTCCTTAATGAATCTCCTGTAGAAACCTGCATGGCCAAGGAACGAACGGACTTCCCTCACAGAGGAGGGGTAAGGTAAACTAGAAATGACATCTACCTTTGCTGGATCTACAGAAATACCAGTATTAGAAACAACATGTCCTAGAACAATCCCTTATTTTTACCATAAAGTGACATTTTTCAAAATTCAATACAATGTTTGAACTAACACACCTGTCTAATACTCTAGCTAAACTATCCAAGCAAAGGTTAAAGGAATCACCATAAACGCTAAAATCATCCATGAATACTTCCATACAGTTCTCAATAAGATCTGAAAATATACTCATCATGCATCTTTGGAAAGTAGCCGGTGCATTACATAAGCCAAAAGGCATCCTCTTATATGCATACGTTCCAAAGGGACATGTAAAAGTAGTCTTCTCCTGATCTTCAGGAGCTATATGAATTTGAAAGTAGCCTGTATAACCATATAAAAAGTAGTAATGGGATTTACCTGACAGGCAATCAATCATCTGATCAATAAATGACAAGGTGTAGTGATCCTTACGAGTAGCTTGGTTGAGACACCTATAGTCAATACAAACCCTCCATGAATTCAGCACTCTAGTTGTCAGGAGCTCTCCATGCTCATTCTTGACTGTTGTGACTCCAGACTTCTTGGGCACTACTTGTACTGGACTGACCCATTCATTGTCTGAGATGGGGTAGATAATATCTGCTTCAAGTAGCCTGGTCACTTCTTTCTTGACAACTTCTAAGATGGTGGGATTCAATCTTCTTTGGGGTTGATGGACAGGTTTTGATCCTTCTTCTAAGAATATCCTGTGCTCACAAACTTGAGGGCTGATGCCTACTATATCCGCCAAGCTCCACCCAATTGCTTTCTTATGTTTTCTCAGCACACTAAGAAGTTGCTCCTCTTGTTGGGAAGTGAGTTCCCTTGCAATGATAACTGGGAATTTCTTATTATCCTCAAGGTAAGCATACTTGAGGTGTGGAGGAAGGGGCTTCAATTCCAATTTCTGCTCATGGCTAGGCTTTGGATTATCTGGAGCTGATGATAATGGCAGAGTGTCCTCATTGTGTTCAGAGGGTGTCCCCACAATTGGACCTTGCTCCATGTGCTTCTCTTCTACTTCTTCTTGGTGAACTTCAGCTACAGTTTCATCAATGATGTCGCACTGGAAGATAGAATGATCTTCCAGAGGGTGCTTCATAGCTTCATTTAAACTGAAACTCACTGCTCTGCCATCTATCTCAAAGGAGTAAGTTCCTGAGAATGCATCCAGCTTGAACTTTAAAGTTTTCAGGAATGGTCTTCCAAGCAGGATTGATGATGGTCTTCCTGAGTCATTAGGGGGCATTTCCAGGATATAGAAGTCAATGGGAAATGTGAGCCCCTTAATGCTCACTAATACATCTTCAGCAATTCCAACTACTATAATAATGCTCTTATCTGCTAACACAAAATGAGCTGCCGACCTTTTTAAGGGACGGAGCCTCAAAGCATCATATATAGACAATGGCATTATACTAACACACGCTCCTAAATCACACATGCAGTCAGAAAATATTACACCTCCAATGGTACAGTTAACCATGCATGGACCTGGTGATATGCGCTCGTGGACTATGTCGGTAAAGATTTTCTCAGTAAAGTTGCGTTGCAAGTATAGCTCTACCAACAACAAGCCTCGAGTATCAAATTTAGAAGGGATTTGGTTGTCACAAGTTCAACCCCAATAAAAATAATCGAAGTATTCAAACCTCGGGTCGTCTCACAAGGAATGGACAAACATGTGCTTCAATATTGGTTAGAATTCCGGGGTTGCAAGTCATGAGCAAGAAAATAAATGAGAATTTTAACAAGCAAGCAATCTTACAATGCAAGAAACTAATTCAAATAACTAAGCAAGACATGAGTAATTCCAAACTAACAAAGTAACATCCAATATGATTCTATTCTAAACTAAACAAGTAACTATAACTAAGTCAAGTAATTAATAATTTGGGTTTTCAAATAGGAATGATAAAAGCGACTCTTGGCTAGGCATGGGAATTGGGGTCACCATCCTTGTCTAATAACCATATCTTGACAATTATGAGAAACCAAACTCATTAAGTCTACCTCTATACTTGAAGTACGTCAAATGGTTTGGTCAACATCAACCCATAAGTTCTAACCTCACTACTAATTGGCTTAATAGAAGGTTAGTGTCAATGGATATCAAATTGACCACTAAGGGCTCCCAAATCATCAAATCCATTAGACCCAATGACTCAAGTTTACCCAATTCCCTTAGCCTAGGCCAAGAGTAAAGAGAACTACTCCATAATCAAAGCAAACAATTTATCGAACACATGGTAAGCATTAATAAAAGACATGTTCAAATTGCAATTAAATTGAAATTAACAAGTACCCACTATCAATTATCAACATACGATCATTCAAACAACACAATTAATCATAGTAATCATCAATGTAACATCAACAAGTCAAGATTCACAACATTCATGAAATGGGTATAAAATGACAATTGACAAGAATTCATAAAACTAACACAAGATCTAAGCAAAATTATACTAAGGAATTCAAATTAAACTATCAAAACTAGTAATTAACAAGATCCAATTCAGAATTCAACAAAGGAAGATCAAATTAAAACTAGATCTAGAGAGGAACAGGGGTTTCTCTCTCTAGAAGAACAAAGAACCAAAAACTAGCTAAAATTGTGTCTTAGTGTAAAAATGATTGACCCCCACCCTTTTCCCCTAGCATCCTTGGGTCTTTTCCATGCAGAAACAGCTTGAATTTGGGCCTGATGAGCCTCAAAAATCGCCAGGAATGATTTCCTTTAATGAGGTCACGTGCAGCTTCCCGCGCGTCCGCGCCATGCGTGCGTGCGCGCCGATTGCTTTTGTGATCCACGCGTGCGCGCCAAGTGCGCGTGCGCGTCGATAGGAATCCTCTGATCCGCACGGATGCGTCCATCCTTGTGCGCCGCTTCTTGCCATCCTCATCCACGCGTGCGCGTGGAGTGCGCGTGCGCGCCAATGCTGATTTTCCCAAAATTCAAATCTCCATGTTCCTTCCTTTTGTGCATGCTTTCTTTCTCTCTTCTAGGCCATTCCTACCCTATAATTCCTGAAATCACTCAACAAATACATCACGGCATCGAATGGCAATAGAAGAGGATTAAAATATGGCAATTTTAAGGCAAAATAAGCATGTTTTTCATCATGGAGCAATATTAGGAAGTGAACACAAAACCATGCATTTCTTGTGAATAAGTGTGAGAAATATTGACAAAACCCCCAAATTCTACACAATATAAACCACAAAATTGGGGTTTATCAAATCTCCTCACACTTAAACCAAGCATGTTCTCATGCTTAGAATAAAAAGACCAAAGATCATGGTGAGAAAGGGTTTATGAAATGCAAACTACCTAAGTGAATGCATGCAACTAATGTAAAATCATCTACCTACTTGGTCAAGGGTAAATCTATCCTCCAAGTACACATGTGAACATATGGGGTGAAAATAGTATGTAGCTCATGAATCCTACCAAATCGAACATCACTAAGGAGTGCATATAACTTACTAGATGAACGCTTGTGAAAGCCAAGAACAAAGAATTGAGCATCGAACCCTCACCGGAAGTGTATCCGCTCTATTCGCTCAAGTGTATAGGGTTTGTCGCTCAATCCTCTCCTAATCATGCTTTCCAAGATTTGTCTTTCATCTAACAATCAACAATTACGTAATGCATGCTTACAATTATCATGAGGTCTTATTCATGGGTTGTAATGGGGCTAGGGTGAAGGTAAGGAAGTATATGGCGAAGTGAGCTTAAAATTTGAGTCCTTGATTAACCTAGGATCCCACTAGACATATAGAACAACCTATACAACTATAATACATTACCTAGCTACCCTTGAGTTTCACTTTTTGCATACTCATGCATTCTTTTCAATTCACATCCATATGCATTGTTTTTTTTTTTTTTTTGATCGGTCCCTTTTTCTTGGGGCTTTATGTACAAAAGTTTCAATGCATATAGTTCAATCATTCAATACATGAGCATGTTCCCAAATCCTAGAGTTTCAATTACACTATAATTACACACCTATATATCTACCTAAATTTCCCAAGTATACCCTCCTAATTGAATGATACATATCCTAACTTACCTAAGCTAATCAAGGATCCAAAATTTAGGGATATTCATGATTTTTCGCTTAGGGTTGTTGATGTGCTCTATTTAAGAATAAAAAGGGGTTTATCATGGGCTCAAAATTGGTTAGCAATGGTAGATAAAAGGGTTAAAGCCATTTGGAAAAAGTGACTATTGAAATGATGGCCTCAATCATGTAAATGCATTCATACATAAAGTAATGGACATATAGAATCAGACAAAGCAAGGATCATAATCATAGAGAGAGAGATATGCACACAAGAATGGGAAATAATGGTTAGAAGATGTAACCATGCAATAGACTCAAAACTTACATGCTTGTGTTCTTAACTCAATCACTATATTCCAAAATACATTCTTAAAGAAAGTTTACTGCAAAAATTTTTCAAAATTTGGTAGGGTACCCCAAAACACAGTTTCTTGGGGAAGAAGTTATTGTTTTGACCAAACAACTCTATAGAAACTAACTATCATGCAAGGAGTATTTATAAGCAAAACTAATTACACATGCAATGTACTAACAATGTACTAACTACTAAGCAAAAGATAAATCCATGGGTATTGAAAGGAAGAGATTGTTACCCATGGAGATCGGTCGAACGACCTCCCCACACTTAGAATTTAGCATGGTCCTCCGTGCTACGAACAATGCGCAAAGGGGAGTCTGGACCGGAACCGTCACTATCCTCTCCTTCAGAGCTCGCATCACTTGGGTTTGAGGTGGATGTGAATATTTTGGGTTCCTCCATGCTAGGGGTAACACAACGCAGAAGCTTCTTGATGTAAGTGTATCGGCATTGATTGCGCTGCTCATATCTATCAAGCTTCCGGTGTAGATCTTCTATCCTTTGAAGTGTGGATCTTTGTCATGGAGGTGATGATGAAGTGGAAGGAATAGTAGATGGGAGGGCTATGTCAAGGCTTGGGTTGTTCATGGGAAGATGTAAGTATTTTCCGCTTGGGACCACATCGCCCTTAGCCGGAACTATAATCTTCCTGTCCTTGGCTTCCCAAGGAACACCCGCATCAGCAACTAAATCAGATACCAATGCTGGAAATGGCAAATTACCTCGGGCGTGGACTTGACTCATCGCTTGCTTGACAAGAAACAGAATGTTCACCGGACTCTCCGTGAGAACACACCAAACAAGCAAGGCGAGATCCACCGTGAAGGACGACTTGTGGGTGCTAGGTAGCACATAGTGGGATAGGATATGGGCCCAAGCTCTAGCTTCTACAGTGAGGAAGCGAGCGTCAATGATCTTGGGCCTCATCCGGAGTCGACCATGGATCCAAAATGCCTCTGGTTCAGCAATGACTCGGAGGATCGAGTCCCAATCAAATCCAAACTTCTCTTGCTGACGTAAGACTTCTTGGTAGCTATCCATGTCACTTGGTATTGGTAGGACATTAAGCACTTGCTGAATAGCCTCTTCTAAAACCGCGACTTGCTTCCGGCACATGTATACCGATTGAAGAGAGGGAAGATGGTAGTTAGTGTAGAATTCTTCCACCCAAGAGAGGTTGATCTCCCTTGGTTTTCTCAAAAGAAACTCCCATCCTCACCGTTCAATGCGGGGTAGAATACAAGGAGCAACCTTGTCCGGCGGAGCAAGTAGATGCTCAGGATGATAGTTCCGTACAGGTATGGAGGGGAGCATAAGTTCACAGAAGCGGTTGGGGAACCTTGAAGAATCTTTTACCGGTTTGCTCTTTTCATTCTCATTAATAGGAGCAAGTGTCTTCGCCTTCTTAGTTAGGGGTCTGGTTCCCAATGAAGAGTGCACCTTAGAAGTTGATCTTTGGGGTGCCCTCTTTGCAGCCGATTTCCTTGGAGCTTTCTCCTTGCCTTTCTTGGTGGCCATCCTGAGAAAGGAAGGGAAATAAGAAAACATTAAATCCAAAGAATCATTTTAACAAAAACATGCAAGTAAAGGATAGTGCCCGAAAGAAATCTTGCAACAAAGTAATCATAAAGACATGGGTCACAACACTTGGAATGGGATACAAGAGGAAGTAAAGCATGTAATGGCATGAGAGGAGTAATCTCAAGCATCCATAACAAAGAGCAAGTCATGTTCAATGAGTATCTAATCAACAAGCAAAGTGGACTTAATGCGTATAGAAGACAACAAGTGAATGAGGAGAAGCACCCAATTGAAAGTACATTGTTAAAAGAAACCAAAATGGCATTCATGCATTTTTTCGAACACTTGGCGTGCAATTATCAAGCAAAAATCAATTATGAGATACTCAATCAATTTAAAGCCCAAAATGAAACATCAATCATCACATAAACATCACATATTAACAAAGATAAGGAAAAAAAGGATAAAAGATCTATGAAAGCAAATTAAACTCAAATTCAACATCCATGGAAAAATAAGGAAAAGGAAAAGTAAGCAAACAAAAGTAAAGAATATCATCATGCAACTAAAAGAGAAACTAAGTAAAGCAACAAGAAGAATCTAACTAGAAGATGAAATAATGCAAAGAAAATAATAGATGAGATATGGAGGAAGCAGAACCTTGAGAAGTATAAAAGAACAAGGTTGAATTTTCTTTTGTGAAGATGAGAAAGAAATCGGAGAGGTGTAGTGCCACCGGAGAGGTGGTTGTCACCGGTGAGTGGCCGAAGACGGTAGTGGTGGATTGTGGAAGAAGAAGAAGAAAGGAGAAGTGATGGAGAAGGAAGAAGGAGAAAGAAGATATGAAAGGAGGTGAGAAAGGGGAATAGAACAAGGCGCGAGGTTTTAAAACTGATTCGTGCAACCGGCGCGCGCGCGCACAGTGCGCTGGCGCATCGGCGAGATGTTGGCAAGGGACGCATGCGTGTCAATGGCACACACGCGCGAGGTCTGTTGTGCCCCTGGCATAGGACTGGCACAAAGTTGGCATAAGTCTCTGGATTTTATACTAGAGTTGGTAAGTGGCGCAGGCACGCGGACGCGCACCTTGCGCCGGCGCGTGCTTGAGTCAGTTGGCAACCGGCGCAGACGCGCACAGTGCGTGGATGCATCGGTGCGGGCACAAGTGTGGCACAAGTGTGGCATAACTCTCTGGTTTTTGTACCAGAGAGTCCACATATCGCCATCGGCGCGCGCGCGCACAGTGTGCTTGCACGTCGATGGGCAAATTGCAAAGGTGCGCGCAGGCGGCAAGTACGTGGACACGTGAGTGCCTGGCGGAAGATAGGCATGAAGTAGGCATGACTCTTGGGTTTTTAGCCCAAGAGTAGGAAGTGCACCACCGTCGCACGCGCGCGCACAGTGCGCTGGCGCGTCGGTGCCCAGTTTTCCTTTTTCTCTTCTTCTTTTTTTTTTTTTACAACATAACAAGACCTATTCTAACACATTTTTGGTAGGTACTTAAGCTAGTAGTCAAAGAGAATACTTCACAATTTCATGTATTATCCAAAACATAGCATTCTCCCTACTTCAACAATCCATCCATAACAAAATGATGAAAACTATATGAACATCCTATCTATTCACAAGAAGAATAAAACTAGCATTCCTATGCAATCAATCAATCATCAAGAAATCACAAAATTCGCAAGAATTTAAGGTTACAAACAAGATGGTATAGACAAGGAAGATCTTACCACGGTGGGGTGCCTCCCACCAAGCACTTTTCTTTAACGTCCTTAAGTTGGACGGTCCTTTTCTTAAGCTTCCTCTCTCCTTGGTGCATCCTCCAATAGGAACACCTCTAGCTCTTTTGGGAGCTTGTAGCCATGATACTTCTTCACTCTATGTCCATTCACTTTGAAAGTTGCTTCACTCTTGGGATCAAACAACTCCACCACTCCATAGGGCTTTATCTCCTTCACCTTGAAAGGTCCTTCCCATCTAGAACGGAGTTTGCCAGGCATGAATCGAAGCCTTGAGTTGTAGAGGAGAACCTCATCACCTTCTTGAAAGTCCTTCTTCTGGATGTGATAGTCATGAAATGCTTTAGTCTTTTCTTTGTAGATCCGGGCATTCTCATATGACTCGTTCCTCAAACACTCAAGCTTCTCTAGTTGTAACTTCCTGGCTTCACCCGCCTTGGCTAAATCCATGTTGCACTGCTTTACCGCCCAATAGGCTCGATACTCAATCTCCACCGGAAGGTGGCATGCCTTACCATAGACGATCCGGAAGGGACTCATCCCTATCGGAGTCTTGTAGGCCGTTCTATACGCTCATAGTGCATCTCCTAACCGGAGGCTCTAATCTTTTCTTTGTGGATTGACCACTTTCTCCGAAATCCTCTTAATTTCCCAGTTAGACACTTCCGCTTATCCATTTGTTTGCGGATGATAAGCAGTAGCAACCTTATGCGACACTCCATAACGCTTGAGCAATGCCTCTACCTTCCTGTTACAAAAGTGGGATCCTTGGTCGCTCACGATTGCTCGTGGCGACCCATAACGGCATACAATATTATTTCTAATAAAAGAAACAACGGTATTGGCATCGTCAAGGCGGGTAGGTATGGCCTCTACCCACATTGACACGTAGTCAACTGCTAACAGAATATACAGATACCCACTAGAGTTGGGAAATGGTCTCATAAAGTCAATGCCCCATACATCAAATATCTCACAGAATAACATAGGTTGCTGAGGCATTTCATCCCTTTGGGATGTGTTTCCCGACTTCTGACACTGATGGCAAGACACACATAGCAGGCTAGCATTCATGAACAAGGTTGGCCACCAGAATCCCCAATCCAACACTTTTTTAGCGATCCTTTGTGGGCCAAAGTGGCCACCACATTCGGACGAATGGCAAGCTTCAAGAATGGGTTGGATTTCAGACTCCGGGACACATCTTCGAATTACTTGGTCCACGCCCCTCTTCTACAAGTGAGGGTCATCCCAAATATAGTATTTGGAATCACTCCTCAACTTGTCCCTTTGGTTTTTCGAAAAGTTGGGAGGAAAGATTTTCGCAACCAACTAGTTCGCTATTAGGGCAAACCAAGGAAAGCTATCCGACACAGCATGCAAACTATCCAATGGTAATGAGTCATTGATCGGAAATGGATCAAATTTCAAATTCTCAATGCGACTTAAATGATCCGCAACCAGGTTTTGAGATCCACTCCGGTCCCTAAACTCAATGTCGAATTCTTGCAAAAGCAAGATCCAATGTATGAGTCTAGGCTTTGACTCATTCTTTGTCAATAAGTACTTTAAAGCTGCATGATCTGTGTATACCACTATCTTTAATCCTAGCAAATAAGATCTGAATTTATCTAAAGTATGAACAATAGCTAGGAGTTCTTTTTCAGTAGTGGTATAGTTGGATTGTGCTGCATCCAGTGTTTTAGAAGAGTAAACAATGACATAAGGGAGTTTACCATCGCGCTGTGCAAGCGCGGCGCCTACAGCATGGTTTGACGCATCGCACATTATCTCAAATGGCAACGTCCAGTTGGGGCCTCGCACAATCGGTGCCGTGGTAAGAACTCTCCTTAGCTCTTCAAAACCTTTCACACATTCGCTGCCAAACTCAAAATCCACATCCTTTTGGAGTAGGCGCGACAATGGCAAAGTAATCTTGTTGAAATCTTTGATAAAGCGCCTATAGAATCCTGCATGTCCCAAAATCGAGCGAACCTCCCTCATAGATGAGGGGTGAGGTAAAGTGGTGATAACATCGACCTTGGCCGGGTCTACAGAAATGTCTTCATGAGATACTACATGTCCTAATACTATACCTTGTCGTACCATGAAGTGACATTTTTCAAAATTTAAGACAAGGTTAGTGTCAACACATCTAGCTAAGACCTTGGCCAAGTTCCCTAGGCAACAATCAAATGAAGTACCGTAAACGCTGAAGTCATCCATAAAGACTTCCAGACAATTCTCCATTAGATCGGAGAAGACACTCGTCATGCACCGCTGAAAAGTGGCAAGTGCATTACATAGTCCAAATGGCATCCTTTTATAGGCAAAGGTGCCAAATGGACAAGTAAACGTGGTCTTCTCCTGATCTTCAGGAGCAATATGAATCTGGAAGTACCCAATAAATCCATCAAGAAAGCAGTAGTGAGATTTACCCGTTAAACGGTCCAACATCTGATCGATGAAGGGCAAGGGGTAGTGGTCCTTCCGTGTAGCAGCGTTCAATCTTCTGTAATCAATACACACTCGCCACGCATTTTGTACTCTTTTGGTGACCACTTCACCATCGTCCTTCTTGATCGCAGTGATGCCCGACTTCTTGGGGACAACCTGGACCGGGCTCACCCACTCACTGTCGGAGATTGGGTATATGATACCCGCATCTAGTAATCTGGTGACCTCCTTCTTCACTACATTGAGGATGGTCGGGTTGAGCCTCCTTTGCGGTTGCCTAACCGGCCTAGCTCCATCTTGGAGAAATATCCTATGCATGCACTTGCGAGGGTCAATTCCCACAATATCCGCTAGGCTCCATCCTATTGCCTTCTTGTACTTTCTTAGAACATCTAGGAGCTTTTTTTCTTCTTCACTTGAAAGCTCACTAGCAATAATGACCGGAAACCTTTAGTTGTCCTCTAAGAAAGCATACTTCAAATGAGATGGAAGGGGCTTCAGTTCACTATTTGCCTCAAGCTGAGGTTCCTTTTCATCAAGCTCATGGAGTTCATTCTTGACAACTTTCTCATGTTCATCCTCTTGGTCATCCGTCTCCTCAACAATAGGATAGCACAACTTGTTGTGGTCTTCTTCTTGCACTTTCGCTACCACTTCATCAATTACATCACATCGAAGCACAGAATGTTCTTCGGGAGGATGTTTCATGGCTTCTTCCAAATTAAACTTGATAGTCTTGTCTCCAACCTCAAAGGAATATGTGCCGGTGAAGGCATCTAACTTGAATTTAGAGGTCTTGAAGAAGGGTCTACCAAGTAGAACGGAAGATGAGCTTCTATTTTCTGTTGGAGGCATTTCAAGGATGTAAAAGTCAACCGAAAAAATCAAATCCTTGATCGCCACAAGTACATCTTCCGCTATTCCCATAACCGTGATCACACTTTTATCTGCTAAGGCAAACCTTGCCGCCGACTTCTTTAATGGAGCTAAATTCAACCGCACATAGATAGAAAGTGGCATGATGCTTACACAAGCTCCCAAGTCACACATACAATCATGAAAAGTGCATCCGCCAATACAACAAGACACCAAACAAGGTTCAGGGTCACCACATTTCTTTTGAATAGGTTCCATCAAGGAAGAAATTAAACTACCCAAGGATAATGTCTCCAATTCTCCTATCCTGTCTTTGTGTGTACACAAGTCTTTCAAAAATTTTCATATTTTGGAATTTGTTGAATAGCATCAAGAAGTGGTATGGTTACCTCAACCTTCTTGAATACTTGAAGCATGTTTAAATCAAATTCCGGTGTTTTCTTTGCCTTCTTCACCATGGAAGGGAATGGAATAGGAATAGACTCATCCACTATAGCTTTCCTCTTGGGTTCCTTAAGGTTTACTCCTTCTTCCTCATGCCTTTTGTCTACTACCTCTTCTTCATGTGGAGCTTCAACAACCACTTCTTCCTCATAAATATCTCCCATGACCCTTGGAGGTATCTCATCCAATGTAGTCCCCGACCGTAGAGTGATGGCGTTGAGACCGCCCTTTGGATTTGGTTGGGGTTAGGATGGAAGGTTAGAAGAGCTTGAGGGTTGGTTGGTGTTGTTGTTGGGAGTTTATGGTTGGTTTAACATGGTCATCTATGAAAGCATGTTGGTGAGGTTAGCCAAGAAAGCATGTTAGTGAGGTTAGCCAATTGAGCGCTCAAGGCATCGAATTGAGCCTTGTTGCTCTCATCTCGTTTCTCCATGGCGGCTCTAAGCTCATCAACTTGATTGTTGGAAGATGGAGGAGTTTGGTTGGATTGTTGTCTATGGTGTGGTGCTTGGTACTTAATGTAGTTGTTTTGGTTTTGGTTGGAGTGACCTTGGTTAGCTTGGTAGTTAGTGTTGTTATGGTGGTATTGGGATGAAGATTTGTTATTGTTGTGATGAGAAGAAGAGTTATTCCATCTTTGGTTTTGATTGCTTCCTTGTGCATTATCTCTCCACCCTTGATGTTGGTTACCACCTTGAGGGTAATTGTTTTGGCCTTGAGAAGGATAGGATGGACAGTTGTTGTAATTCACATTGGCTACTACAAGAGCATGTTCCTCTTGAATTTGATGGCATTGATCGGTGTAATGTGTGGTGCTAGAGCACAAACCACAAATCCTAGGAGGGCCTTCAAGTTGAGCAACTGGAGGTGGGGCTTGGATGGCTTGGATGGAGTAGTATTCCTTTTGATCCTTTTGTATTTGTGTAAGGATGGTGGTCATATCCCCAAGTGCTTTGGTTAGGCTTGATTTGGAAGGGGATGGTTCTACCACACCCTTGAGAGGATTACTTCTCACCCTTGTATGTTGCGTAGCCTCGGCAACATCCTTTATCAAATTCCAAGCTTCTCCCTTCGTCTTGTTTTTCGAAAGGGAACCACCACTAGAAACGGTGAGCAATTTTTTATCTTCCACACAAAGACCTCCGGTGAAGTAGCTAATGAGCAAGTGAGTGTTCATTCCATGATGTGGACAAGATTCTAATAGCCTCTTGAACCGAGACCAATACTCATGCAAACTCTCTTGGTCTCTTTGCATTATGACCGAAATCTCCTTCTGGATATAGTCGGTCTTTTCCTGTGGGAAGAATTTATCTAGAAACTCTCTCCTCAAGAAATCCCAATTAGTCACAATCTCATCCGGTAGCAAATAAAACCATGTCTTTGCTTGCCCTTCAAGAGAGAAAGGAAAGGCAAAAACCATAATAGCCACCTCATCGGCTCCATGCCTTCGAGCCGTAGAACAAGCAACTTGAAAATCTCTTAGATGTCGGATGGGGTCTTGACCCGGCAACTCATGATATTTAGAAAGTAGATGTATCAAGCTACTCTTCAATTCAAAGTGTGGATCAAGGTTGGGATACCTCGCTTGCAACGGTTGAAGTATAATATCCAGAGCTCCTTGCTCATGTAAAGTGATCCGTCGTGGCTCCGCCATGTGTGGCTCACCTGTAGGATGGAAAGATGTATTATTAGTGCCAACAGAAGAATAGAAAGTAGCGGACTCCAAGTCACTCTCGGTACCGCCTAGTGATTCGGTATGTTCCTCAAGAGAGGCCGAAGTACTAGCCGTATAATCCAACCGCCATCTAGCTTGCTGAGTATGTAACAAAGTTCTTTCAATCTCGGGATCAAAATCAGCTAAGCTAGAATTCGGTTGAGATCGAGTCATCAAACTTGAGAGTCATAGCACAAATGTAAAAGAAATCTAAACTATAGCTACGTATTGAAAGCAATTATACTATCTACAATATTCACATATTCACATAACTAATATCAAGGCATATGTTGCAACCATTCCCCGGCAACGGCGCCAAAAATTTGATGTGTGCCCGTGGACTATGTCGGTAAAGATTTTCTCAATAAAGTTGCATTGCAAGTATAGCTCTACCTACAATAAGGCTCGAGTATCAAATTTAGAAGGGATTTGGTTGTCACAAGTTCAACCCCAATAAAAATAACTGAAGTATTCAAACTTCGGGTCGTCTCACATGGAATGGGTAAACATGTGCTTCAATATTGGTTAGAATTCCGGGGTTGCAAGTCATGAGCAAGAAAATAAATGGGAATTTTAACAAGCAAGCAATCTTACAATGCAAGAAACTAATTCAAATAACTAAGTAAGACATGAGCAATTCCAAACTAACAAAGTAACATCCAATATGATTCTATTCTAAACTAAACAAGTAACTATAACTAAGTCAAGTAATTAATAATTTGGGTTTTCAAATAGGAATGATAAAAGTGAGTCAAGATTCACAACATTCATGAAATGGGTATAAAATGACAATTGACAAGAATTCATAAAACTAACACAAGATCTAAGCAAAAATATACTAAGGAATTCAAATTAAACTATCAAAACTAGTAATTAACAATATCCAATTCAGAATTCAACAAGGGAAGATCAAATTAAAACTAGATCTAGAGAGGAACAAGGGTTTCTCTCTCTAGAAGAACAAAGAACCAAAAACTAGCTAAAATTGTGTCTTAGTGTAAAAATGATTGATCCCCCCCACCACTTTCCCCCTAGCATCCTTGGGTCTTTTCCATGCAGAAACAGCTTGAATTTGAGCCTGATGAGCCTCAAAAATCGCCAGGCACGATTTCCTTTAATGAGTTCATGTGCAGCTTCCCGCGTGTGCGCGCCATGCGTGCATGCGCGCCAAGTACACGTGCACGTCGATAGGAATCCTCTGATCCGCGCGGATGCGTCTATTCTTGCGCGCCGCTTCTAGCCATCCTCATCCATGCGTGTGTGCCAATACTGATTTTTCCAAAATTCAAATCTTCATGTTCCTTCCTTTTGTGCATGCTTTCTTTCTCTCTTCTAGGCCATTCCTACCCTATAATTCCTGAAATCACTCAACAAATACATCACGGCATCGAATGGCAACAGAAGAGGATTAAAATATGACAATTTTAAGGCAAAATAAGCATGTTTTTTTTTATCATGAAGCAATATTAGGAAGTGAACACAAAACTATGCATTTCTTGTGAATAAGTGTGAGAAATATTCACAAAACCCCCCAAATTCTACACAATATAAACCACAAAATTGGGGTTTATCACCTGGGTCACTACATTTTTCAGGTATACCCCCCATTAAAGCAGATATAGAACTACCTAAAGGAATAGTTTCTAATTCATTAATTTTATCTTTATGTATGCATAAATCTTTCAAAAACTTTGCATATTTAGGTACTTGCTGAATAACATAAAAAAGGGGAACAGTTACCTTAACCTTTTTGAAAATTTCTACCATTTTGGGATTAAGTTCCATCTGCTTCCTGGACTTCCTTGCAAGGTGTGGAAATGGGATAGGAATGGCGCCACTTGCAGCCTCTGCATCCTTTGGTGCTCCATTCCTTGGCTGAGCTACTTCTTCTTCAACCTTGTCTTGTACTTCATCTTCCTCTTCAGCATCTTCCACTTCAACTATATCTTCAACTGGGGAGTATTCTAGTGGGCTTGGCTCCTCATGATTCCTCTCTTGTAGTGTGGTTCCGGATCTCAAAGTGATGGCATTGATGCCACCCTTGGGGTTAGGTAAGGGTTGAGAAGGAATTCCACTGGAGCTTGAAGGCTGGTTGGTGGAAGTAGGTAATGAATCTATTTGGGAGACGAGAGCTTGTAAAGTGGCATTCAAACCATTTAGAGTAGAGTTCAGTGTAGTCTGCATGTCTTGTTGTCCTTGTGCAAGAGAACAAAGCATCTCGTCATTTGATGAGGACGTAGGATAAGTGATCTGAGGGGCCTGTTGTTGGTTGTGATGGGGTCCTCGTGACTGCCTCAGGTGAGGTGCTCTGTAAGGCTGGTTCTGATTCTGCTGTCTGTTGTTGTTATTCCACCTCTGATTTCCATTGTTGTCTCTGCCTTCTCTGTTATAGTTGTCCCTCTAGCCATGGTTGGAATTATCTCTCCAACCCTGGTTGGAGTTGTACTGCCATCCTTGGTTATAGTTCCCACCTTGGTTGTAGTTGCTGCCTTGTTGATTGTATCCTTGATTTGGGCGGTCATAGAAGTTATGAGTAGCTACCACAATGTTGTCTTCTTGTTGGAGCTGCGAACACTCATCAGTATAATGACTATAATCAGCACATATTCTGCATACTCTTTGGGGAACTAACTGTTGGCTTTGTTGTGGTAGGGAAGGCTGAGTTTGTTGTTGATTCAACTGCATCTGCTTCAGTAGGTTAGTCATTTCACATATACTCTGTGTAAAAGCAGTAGTCTCACTGCTAGAGGAAACCTCTGTAACAGTCTTTGAGTGGCTGTTCCTGTGCCTATGATTTCTAGTGGACTCAGCTAAGTCGCTGATCAGTTGCCATGCTTCATCTGCGGTCTTGTACTTTTTTAGAGAACCATTACTAGCACCATCTAGTGTAGTTTTATCCCGAGGCTTCATGCCTTGAGTGAAGTAGCTAATCAACACTAACCTATCAATCATGTGGTGGGGGCATGTGTCCAGAAGGTTCTTGAAGCGCTCCCAGTACTCATAAAGAGTCTCTGATTTTCCTTGAACAATGCAGGAAATCTCTTTCCTCAATCTATCTGTAACTTCAGCTGGAAAGTATTTTTCCAAGAATTCTCTCCTGAGCATATCCCAGTTGGTAATAGTTGCTTCAGGTTGGGAGTAGTACCACTCCCTCGCCTTTCCCTCAAGAGAAAACAGGAAGGCGGTTAACAGAATAGAAATTTCATTTGCACCATGACGCCTAACAGTAGAACAGGCTGTCTGAAAATCCCTGAGGTGCTTGATGGGCTCTTGAGCAGGCAAGCCATGAAACTTGGGCATCAAGTTGATTAGTGCAGTCTTCAGCTCAAAATCTGCAGCCAGAGTTGGATGATGCACCTAATACGGCTGTAGTGTAAAATCTGGGGCTCCAGCTTCCTGGAGAGTAATCCTCCTAGGTGCTGCCATTCTATCTGCACGTGAATCAACTGAATTAGTAGTAAAGGAGCTTATTTCTTCCTCAGATGGCGGTTCAGATTCGCCCTCAGATGAGACTGGTGAATCGATAACAATCACTTCACCACCCTCTGAGGCTAACCGACGCCGAGCTCGCCTAATACGTGAAAGAGTTCTTTCAATTTCAGGATCAAATGTAGCTAAGCTCGGATCAGGCAGTGAACGCGTCATTCAATGAAAGAAACATACAGCTCATGGTAATAAAATAAAATAAAATACGCAAATAAAATAAAATAAAAATATGTGCACTAATTAATAATTCAGCACACAATTGCAACTCCCCGGCAACGGCACCAAAAATTGATGCGTGGAAGAGATTAGACCAATTAAGAGATTATAATATAATAGAACAGCGTTGCGAGCATAGCTCTTAACCAGCAAAAATCCACCTCATCAATTTAGAAAGGTTGTCACAAAAGTTTAGAATAAAAATACAAGGAGTATGAGTCCCAGGTCGTCTCCCAATGAGTTGCTAGAAAGGGTGCTAAGTTATTAATCAGGAATTTTTCGAGGATTTTGAGAGTTGAATGACAGAAAATAAATAATTGTAATTTAAAAGAGAAATATATGTATTCTAATTAAAAAGCCTTGACTGGGGGAATGATTAATTAGAAGTTCTATCCTTGTTAGAATTCTCTCAAGTGTAGTATAAAGAGGTTGTTATTTTCACTTAGTTAACCCTTACTAAATAAAGGAAAGTCAAGTGATTGAGCTAACTCTTATTCG
>NC_029785.2:52503243-52511298 GCF_000816755.2 Arachis ipaensis | reverse complement strand
AAATCCTAGTCCTCTCCCTTGGGAAGGTCTAGCATTAGTAAATACAGAATTAGCCAACAACTTCCAATTTAACTAATCACTTAAGCATTCCAACTCAAGTGTCTCCTTTTAATCAACCCCCATGTCAAGTTGGGAATATACTCCATTGACATGAAAATTACTTGCATAGAATTAAAAAGGGAATAAAAGAAAGATATGATAGACAATAACTGCAATTTAAT
The DNA here is from genome assembly GCF_000816755.2 of Arachis ipaensis. Lineage (NCBI taxonomy): Eukaryota > Viridiplantae > Streptophyta > Magnoliopsida > Fabales > Fabaceae > Arachis > Arachis ipaensis. Next base: position 52,511,077 of record NC_029785.2, on the reverse strand, counting down.
TAAAACTAAAAGTAATCCTTTTCATTAACAATCCATGAAAATAATCCAATAGTAACTTTAAACAAGAATTAAAAATATGGAATAAATAAAAGAGTAAGGAAACAAACTAGAATAGTATCTTCAACGGAGGTGATGACTCTGCAATATCCAAAAGCAAAAGCAATAAACTATGAATATAAAGAAAACCTAGAGGAAGAGTAATTCTCTCTCTAGATTCAGATATAAAAACCTAAAACTATGCTAATGAGAATGTGTGAATGTGTGTTGAGTCTCTGCATGTTTCCTCGCTCTATTCTGTATTTCTGGGCCGAAAATTGGGTCAAAACTCGGCCCAAAATTGCCCCCAGCATTTTCTGTTATTTTTGCAGATCGCGCATGTCACGCGTACGCGTTAGTCACGCATGCGCGTCATTTGGCGAATTTCCTTGTCACGCGTACGCATCAGGCACACGCACGCATCATCTTGCAGAACTCCAATCCACGCGTACACGTTAGGCACGCATACGCGTCCCTGCAAATTTCTCCATTCCGCGCGCTCGCGTGCGCATCGATGCTCGCTGGTTATCTCCTTAGTTTCTTGTGTTCCTTCCATTTTTGCAAGCTTCCTCTCCATTCTCTAAGCCATTCCTGCCCTATAAAGCCTAAAACACTTAAAACACGGATCATGGCATCGAATGGTATAAAGGGGAATTAAAATATACCAATTAAAGATCTCTAGGAAGCAAGTTTTTAACCATAAAATAAAACTAGGAAGGGATTGTAAAATCATGCAAATCATATGAATAAGTAGGTAAAGACTTGATGAAACCACTCAATTAAACACAAGATAAACCATAAAATAGTTGTTTATCACAAAGTATAATATTACAGCTAGCGAAGGCATACGATGTGGAGACAAATACACTTATAGTGGATGTTGGAAACATCCGGGACAATTCTGAGTTGATAGGGAAGGCGTTAGGGATACGCGACGGTGGTAAGCTATTGATGTTTCCTTGTTATTATTTGTCATAGATAGCTTGGTCAAATTCCTTTTTCTTTGCGTAACAATTATTGTACACACTTTGTTGAATCCAAAATTGTAGGAGCTACCATACCTGAACCAAAAAAGAAGAATCCTACCCATTTGGCCATTAAAGAACAGTTTAAGAAAAAGACAACCACCCAGCTGCACGACTTTGTATATGCTTGTCCCATGGACACCGAACCGGACCGGGCAAATTTCAGAAGGCACTTCATCCTGGTGGTCTTGAAGATGTTCTTATGCTCAACGAGTCAACAAACTATTTCTCCGTGGCACATACCTCCTATTCTGGATGTCGCCGACCCAAGCAAATTGATTTGGGCACATAAGACATTCAAGTGGTTGGGGCTAGCAATAGAAAAATTCAAAATTAAAAGCATGAAACTTATCGTGGTTGCATATTCGCCCTAATAGTATATTTTAATGTTTAGTTGCTTATTTTACCTCCTTGGTTTTATGTTGCACCGCATAGCCTTTCATCCTTGCTATCCAGTTGTTATACTTTCAGCGATTGCAGCATGGTCCACTAATGTGCAGCATGGGTGACTGCATGGATTGCTGCAGAACTTAAAAAGAAAGCCACTAATGTGCTTGATGAGGTACTAACCCGGACAATTTTATTATTGGTTATGGAAAAGGTAGAATTTTTGGGTTTTTTTGAAATAAGGAGTAAGTAATTTAAATGACAAGAAAAATAAATTGATAATAATAAAATAAAATCTCTTGGCAAGATATGAGAATTAGAAGTCCTATCCTAGTTATCCTTATCAACGGTGATGAGAATTGGGTTTTAATCCCACTGAGTTAACCTTTGCTAAACAAAGGAAGGTCAAGTGGACTAATCAATTTGATCCTCATGTCCTAGTCAATTCCTAAGGAAAGACTAGAGTTATTGGAATTCAATTCAATTAGCAAAATAATAATTATCAATCATGATGAGTTTGATAACTCAAGAGTCTCTAATTAATCAATTAAAGCCAAGAATATAAAAAGCTAAATAAAAATCATAAATCTGAAATACCTCAACTGCATTAATAAAAGAAAGTCAATTTAGACCTAAAGAGTTCATAAACTAAATTCTTATAAAATAAAATAAATAAAAAGAACATTGAACCTGTGATTAAAGAAGATGAAATCCCAATCCTAATATAAATCCTAATCCTAATCCTAATTCTAAGAGAGAGGAGAGAACCTCTCTCTCTAAGAACTACATCTAAAACCTAAAATTATGAATTATTCAGTTGTATCTCCGTCTATATTTTGATTCCTTCATTCTCTGGCTTATATTCTGTGTTTCTGGCTTGGATTTGGGCCGAAAAAGGGTCCAGAAATCGCTGGGGGCATTTTCTGCAGATTTTTGTACGTAGAGTCTGTCACGCGTCCGCGTGGGTCATGCGTTCGTGTCATCTGGGAGTTTTCCTTGTCACGCGTATGCGTCGGTCACCCGTATGCGTCGGTCACGCGTACGCGTCAATTGCGTTCTGCTCAAGGCGCGCGTCCGCATCATGCACGCATTCGCGTCGCTGCATTTTCACGCTAGGCACGCGTTCGCATCGTCCATGCGTTCGCGTCGCTACCTTTTTCTTCAAAACTCCATTTTTGTACTTTTCTTCCATTTTTGTATGTTTCCTTTTTGTCCTTTGAGTCATTCCTGCCCTATGAGATCTGAAAATACTTAACACACAAATCACGGCATCGAATGGTAATAAAAGGGTAATTAAAATTAATATTTTTAAAGCATAGGAAACATGTTTTTCACTTATATCATAAAATAAGGAAGAGAAAGTAAAACCATGCAATTTACATGAATAAGTGGGTGAAGGATTGAATAAATCACTTAAATTGAGCACAAAATATATCATAAAATATGGGTTTATCAACCTCCCCACACTTAAACAATAGCATGTCCTCATGCTAAATCCAAGAGAAAGAGTAAAGTTAGAATGGTGGAATCTCATGCAATGCAATCTATTCTAAATGCAAACTACCTATATGAATCATGCAATTTTAATTATCACCCACCTATATATGTAGAGCTTACATGTGGTTAATCTAATTCATATTTTCAAGGAATCATATATGCATAGCCAACCTAAATCATGTTAAAGCACTGTCACAATTGAGTTAGGTAAAGGTATTTCATAAGCTTGCAAGACAATTAAATATTTAAACAGAGATATATGGTGATGAGCTATTGAACCCTCACTGGCTTTGTGTTTACTCTCTAGTCACTCAGTGTTTGGGGTTAATCACTCTATTCTTTTCTATTCTTGCTTTCTAAGACTTTGTTCTTCATCTAACCAATCAACAAATATTGAATACAGACATACAAAGATCATGAGGTCTTTTAAAGATTGTAATGGGGCCAAGGTAAAGGTAGGGGTATATATATAAGGCTAAGTGAGCTAACAAAGTTGAATCCTTAATTAGTCTAAGATCTCACCTAACATACACATATTCCATTATAATTTCCTTGGGATTCCTAATTTTTCACTTTCTTAATACATACTCATGTACCAAATTCAATTTTTGATTCTTATATCATGTGCATTGATTTCTTCACTAAACTCATTATTGGGGTAATTTTATCCCCTTATTGACTTATTTAACTAAAAAGAAATTTTTTTTTGAAATATAAACAGAACATATATCAATGCACATGGTATTATTATTTATTTTGATTTTATATGAGTATGCTCCCAATATCCTTATTATCTTATTGAGTTAATCCTTTTCCTATCAACCCATATTCCCATGTGTCCCCACACTTAGTGGATACACAATCTCTATCTTAAACTAACCAAGGATTCAACTTGGGATTTTTAATTTGTTTTTCTACTTAAGGCTAGTGATATGGTTATAGAACAAGAGGGGATTTAAAAGCTCAAAGGGGCTAACAAGGGTGATGTAACAAGTAGGCTTATTTGGGATAAGTGAGGAAAAATTAAAATGATGGCCTCAATCATCTCTTGGTATGTATCTATATTCTATATTGGATATATAGATTAAAATAAAGTCAAGGTCACCAGAATAAAAAAGAAGGGCAAATACACAAAAATGAAATAATTATGGTTAAATAATGTAACCATACAAATAAGCTCAAAAACTCACAGGTTGTGTGTTCTCTAGCTCAAAAACCATATATCAGTCATGTATGTCATGCAAGTAGAAATCAAGAGTTCCCATTATTCTCAATGTGAATCTTAGGGTGGCCCTTAAAATCTTAGTGTTCTTCCTTGAAAAATGTTGTCAGCTTAACTAACATGTAATGCTATATATATACAAGGTGTGAGGATTGTTGTGATTCTGTTATACTAAAGTCTTTAGTTTACTCTTTTATTTTCAGTTAATCTAAGTTATCGTATGCTAAAAAGGGTAAACTAAACTAATTAATCTATATGTTCTATATCACAACATAATAACTAAAATTGCAACTAGACTAAACAAATGTCTAAGATAAATATATATAAACTAAGGTGCAAAATACAGAACTACAGTAAAAATACAGCAAAAGAAAAGTGTGCAAGTACTGAAAGATAAAAATGAATAAAAATACAGAAAAATAAGCAAAATAGGATAAAAGAGTCTGAAAAGTGGTTCACCAAAATAAAGTACGCCAGAGATGGCGACCTCCCCACACTTAAATAATAGCATCGTCCTCTATGCTCACTCAGGCTGGGTGTGAGAAGCGTCATCTCCGGAAGGATGGGTTGCTAGTGACTCTGTGGTAGGCTGAGGATCTACAGTCTCCGTAAGTGTAGGAGGATCTGCCTGCTGAAGCGGAGGCTCTGTCTGTATAAGAATCTCCGGATCTGCGGCCTGGATCTGGTGTGGCTCCGCATGGTGTGGTGCAGCCTGCTTAAGTCCTCCCTGCTCTGCCTGGGCGTGTGCCTCCTCCTCATGATCATCCGCCTCCGCATTAGATAGCTCAGAAGCGGTGTCAGGCTTAGAGGGGATGTCGCTGCCGGATTGGATCATCAACTTGAGGTGCTCCTAGCATCGCTTGTGGCAACGCTCCATACGATCCAGGCGTGTGAAGAAGCGGTGCACCAGATGATAAATGGGCTCAGGAGCAGGTGGAGGTGCAGTGGATGGGGCGGGTGCACTAGTGGATGCAGAAGGGGCATCTGAAGATGTGGCTGCCTCACCCGAGGCAGTGAGAAAAGGGGATCTATACCCTAATGCCAGAAATTTCCTGCTGTGAGGAATGATCTTCTTGCAGTCTGCAGCAGTTGGCTTCTCATCAGCAAGCTCCCAAGGGACGTCAGCTCAGCGGCCTAGCTAGGTGATCAGATAAGGGAAATGGAGAGTGCCTCTTACATGGACCCTGGCCATTGAAAGAGCTGAAGATTGATGGTTTAGAAGTTATAGTAAACTCTCGTTGCAAGTATAGTTACTAAACCAAGCAATCAACCTTTCTTGCAAAAGTTTTGGTTGTCACAAGTAACAAACCCCTAAATAAATTGTTAACCGAAGTATTCAAACCTCGATTCGTCTTCTCAAGGAACTGCAGGGAAGTATGTTCTTATTATTGGTTATGGAGATTGTAAATTCGGGGTTTCAAGAATGAGGAGCAATTATGACAAATAATTTAAATAGCAATTAAAATAAATAAATAACTGTAAAATAAACTTTTGGCAAGGTATGAGAAATTGGAAGTCCAGACTTAGTTATCCTTATCAATAATAATGAAAGTTGAATCTTAATTCCACTTAGTTGACCTTTACTAAAGCAAAGGAAAGTCAAGGGACTAATTAGTTTGATCTTCGAATCCTATTTATTTCCTAAGAAAAGGTTGGGATTATTGAAGTTCAGTTCAATTAGCAAAGATAACAGTTATCAATTATATTGAGCTAAGATAACTCCTAAGTTACTAATTTCTTAACCAAGACCAAAAGGGGAAAAGTAAATCTATTGGAATAAAGATGTATTCAGAGTAAAAGCAATAATAGCATAAATAAAAGAAAGCAATATTAAACTGAAATACCTCAAATAACATTAATTCAAATAATCTGTAACATAGAAGAGTTCATAAATTAAATGGCAAAGTAAATAATCAACTAAAGTAATGGAATGAATAAAAGTGAAAGGGAAGCTTAAAATAAAGGAACATTAAACCTGAGATTGAATCACTCCTAAAACTAAGAGAAGTCCTAAATCCTAAGAGAGAGAGGAGAGAACCTCTCTCAAGACTAACCTAAATCATGAAACGTAACTAATTGGCGAGCTCTCCCTGAATGGATGCATTCCCACACTTTATAACCTCTAGTTTATGCCTTCTAGGCTTGGATTTGGGCCAAAAAGGGCTTCAGAAATCGCTGGGAGCATTTTCTGTAATTTCTGGTGCGTGCCCTCTGTCACACATCCGCGTTGGGCACGCGGTCGCGTCATTCGGAGCTTTTCTTGTCACGCGGTCACGTCAGTCATGCGGCCGCGTCATATGTGTTTTGCTTAAGGCGCGCGGTCGCGTCAGTCATGCTAAATCCAAGGTAAAAAGTAAGGTTAAAGTGGTGGAATGTCATGCAATGCAATCTAATCTAAATGCAACTACCTAGATGAATGATGCATCATGCAATTCCAATTTTTTATTCACTTGTATATAAAGCTTGCATGTAGTTAAATTAATTCATATTCTCAAGGAGTCATGTATATATGTAGCCATGCCTTAGATAGTGATAAAGTACCTTTACAATTGAGATGGGAGAGAAAAACATTTTAAAAACTTGCAAGACAACTAACAATTTAAACAGAGATAAATGTTAATGAGCAATTGAACCCTCACTGGATTTTGTGTTTACTCTCTAATCAATCAGTGTTTATTGGGTTAATCACTCTATTCTTCTTTTTATTCTTACTTTCTATAACTTTGTTCTTCATCTAACCAATCAACAATCATAGAATATAGTCATACCAAAAATCATGAGGTCTTAAGTAAGGTTGTAATAGGGCCAAGGTAAAGGTAAGGGTATATGTATAAGGCTAAGTGAGCTAATAAGTGAATCCTTAATTAGACTAAGAACTCACCTAACATACATACTTTCTAAATCAAAGCTTCTTTACCTATTTTCCATATTTTCTCACTTTTGATGTTACATGCTCATATCTCAATATTTATTTTTATCCCATGTGCATTGCTTTATTTCATAATTAGGGAATTCTTTTTGTGTCCCCTTTATTCATAACATTTTTTTTAATGCACATGGTAATTCAATTATAATTGATTTTACATGAGCATGCTTCCCAAAACTTTTTAATTGAGTTATTTTATTCTTTTCAACTTTTCTACCTTTTGTTTTTATCATCCATGTTCCCAATAGGTTTTCCCACATTTAAACCATACATACTTCCTATCTTAAGCTAACCAAGGATTCAAATTGGGATTTTATTTTGTTTTTCTGCTTAAGGCTAGTAAGGTGGTTATAGAACAAGAGGGGATTAAAAAGCTCAAGGGGGCTAACAAGGGTGATGTAAAAGGTAGGCTATTTTGGGATTAAGTGAGCTAAAATCAAATAATGGCCTCAATCACTCTCTTGGTATGTATCTACATTCTATAATCGGACATATAGATTAAAACAAAGTAAAGAACACCAGAATATAAAAGAAGGGCAGAACACACAGGAATAAAAATTATGATTTGAATGTAACCATACAATTAAGCTCAAAACTCACAGGCTGTGTGTTCTCTAGCTCAAAAATCATTTATCAGTTATGTATGTGATGCAGGTTTAGTTAAAAATTCCCATTATTCTCAATGTAAAACTTATATTGAATGGCTTTAAAGTTCTAGTGTTTCTCCTTGATGAAATGTTG
>NC_029785.2:52499195-52502652 GCF_000816755.2 Arachis ipaensis | reverse complement strand
TATTTCTATTCTATAATCGGACATATAGATTAAAACAAAGTAAAGAACACCAGAATATAAAAGAAGGGCGGAACACACAGGAATAAAAATTATGGTTTGAATGTAACCATACAATTAAGCTCAAAACTCACAGGCTATGTGTTCTCTAGCTCAAAAATCATTTATCAATTATGTATGTCATGCAGGTTTAGTTAAAAATTCCCATTATTCTCAATGTAAAACTTATATTGAATGGCTTTAAAGTTCTAGTGTTTCTCTTTGATGAAGTGTTGTTAACTAACATGTAATGCTATATATACAAGGTGTGGGTTATTTTGATTCTGTTAAAGTCTCTAGTTTACTTCCTTTTTCTTTTCAATCTATTCTGAGTTATCTTATGCTAAAAAGGGTAAACTATACTAATCAATCCATAATTTCTATAACTAATAAGTTAGAATTGCCACTAAGTGGCTAATGAACTAAAAATGCAAAATGCAGAAATAGAGTAAAAATACATAAATAACAATGTATAAGTATTCAGAAAATAAAAATAAAAATAAAAATAAAGAGAAAAATACAGAAAAATATCCAAAATAAAAGAAAAAAGTCTGTAGTGGTTCACCAAAATAATATGCCAGAGATGGCGACCTCCCCACACGTAAAATGTAGCATCGTCCCTGATACTCAATCAAGCAGGGTGGGAAGGGGTGTCATCATTGGAAGGGATGGTAGCTGGGGTCTCTGTGGTGGTGATCTGAGCATCTGGCTGCTGTAGAGAAGGGGTTGTCTGAAGAGAGATCTCAGGGTCTATAGCCTGAATCTAGGGTGGAGCCTCCTGATGGTGTGCTGCCTGCTGGGTGCCTGCCTGCTCTGCCTCTTGTTGTGGGTGTGTCTCTACCTCGGGCGCATCCGTCTCCTCCTCAGATGCCTCGGATGGTGTGTCAGGCTCGGAGGGGATGTCGCCAGATCGTATCATCATCTTCAAGTGCTCATAGTGTCGCTTGTTGCGACGCTCCATCTGGTCAAGCTGTCGAAACAGGCGGTGCACTAGATGATAGATGGGCTCTGGGGCAGGTGAAGGTGCAGTGGTGGTGGAAGGTGTAGCTGTGGAGGAAGAGGGGCCGGCAGATGGTGTGGCAGTGTCACCAGGAGCAGTGAGGACTGGAGATCTGTAGCCCAAGGCCAGAAAGTTCCTGCTGTGCGGGATAATCTTCTTGCATTCTGCAGCAGGTGGCCTCTCATCAGCATCCTCCCAAGGCACGTCAGCTCGACGGCCCAGCTGTGTAACCAAATAGGGAAAGGGAAGAGTGCCTCAGACGTGGACCCTGGCCATGTAGAACCGGATAAAGCGTGGCAGGTACAGGTCCTTACCCTCCATCACACACCATAGGAGGGTGATCATAGCGGCAGGTATATCGATCTCGTGAGTACTCGGCATAATAAAGTTGCTAAGTATCTGATGCCACAGCCGAGCCTCATCATTCAAGTATGCCCACTTGATTCCCTTGGGCATGGTGGTGTTCTGACCCATAATCCAAGGAACGGTCGGGTCAAGGGCTATCCGGGCCTTGACTGCATCCCAATCAAACTTTAGAAAGCGCGTGTCTTTCTCAGCTTTCTGATAACCATCTAGCTGATCAGATTTAGGCAGAAGCTTCAGAACCTCTTCTATTGCTTCTTCAGTAACCAGAATCTGCTTTCCTCTGAGGTTCACTGCATCTAGGGAGGTCTTGAAGTAATTGCAGTAGAATTCTCTAACCCAAGATGCATTGACCTCAGTCAGGGGTCTCTCCAGGAAGAACCAGCCTCTTTGTTTGATCTGATCAGAGGTGTATTGCTGGAGTTCTCCTGGGATCTTCAAGGTCCTTTCCAGGTATAGGTTCCTGGAATTTACGAATACCGGATACTTCAGCTCACAGTATCGGTTTGCAAACTTTACTGGGTCATTAGCAGGGAGCAGCTGGTCGGCCTTCTCCTGCGGGGTGAAGTTTTTCTCCCGCCAGGAGGCATCATGCATGAGATCTATGATAGACATAGATGATTCTCCTCTTTTACGTTTGCCAGTGGTAGCCTTTCCTTTTCCCTTTCTCTGAGAATCTGACATCCTGAAAAACAGAGAAGCAGGATATAATAAAAATAGGAAAACAAATAGGCACACAGTCAAAAGAAACACAAAGTGGCAAAGGAGAATTAGAAGGAGGTAAATGAGTTAAGTAAATGTGCATTAAGGATTGTATAGGAGTTAAAAGTTCAAAAGGAAGAATGCACAATCCAAAATGTAATTGAATTCATGTTAAATAGAAAAATTATCATTATGCCATGGTTAGAGGGTTAAAAGAAAGTGAAAGAAAAGCAGAGGAGAAGTTTGAAAGGTTAGGTTGGTTAGAATTGAAAAAGTGTTTAGAAAGTTAAAAATAGGGAGTTAGTGAAAAGTGGGTTAAAGTAAGTGGCATAATGAAAATATTCTAAGTAACAAGGATTCACGGTAGGGACTATAAGTAACTCATAACCAAACAAGGAAAACAGGTTGATGCTGAGTCAAATAGATATAGAGAAAGCAAAAATTGGAATCAAACATCAAAAATGCAATATATGAACCAGGAAATCAAAGAGAATAAGAATGCGTGCCTGGCATTCATGAATGGGTTTGGGTAAAGCAGAGGCAAGCAGATTTCAAAATGCCAAAACCAAAACATGAAGGAAAAATTTTACAGAAATTTGGGCAGCATTCCGGCTAAAATTGGATTGTCCCGGAAAATAAACTGCAATCAAATAGTTCATATGAATTAAAATTGAAACTTGCAATTACATATAAGGAATATAAACATGAAAATTCAGTGTAAAGAGCAGCATGAAATAAGAAATCACAGCATATGAACATTACAAACATCACAGCAATAGCAGAATTGCAAATTTGATAAAACAGAAACATAAACATTGCAAGTAATCAGGCCTAAATCCACTAACCACATCCTAGGCTACCTAACAACCTAAAATCCACTACAACATGCATATCTAACTAGCCTAAACATGAGCATAAACAGAAAATAATGAAATAACGACTAAGGATAGAAGGGAGGCGTTCGTCGGAACCTGGTAGGCCGAATAAGGAGAGTGAACAGAAAGGTGGCTGGGGGTGGTGGTGACGGCGTCTGGCACGGCGGCTGGCGGCAGTGGGCACGGCTGTTCGGGGCAGGGGAAAGAAGGGATGGGTAATGGGGTAGGGGGTAAGAGGGGAAGGGAGGGGGTAGGTGTGTGTGTGGCGGATGGGGGGCGCGGCTGGGACGGGCGGCGGCGGTGGGTAGTGGTTGCGAAGGGGGCAGTGGCGGAGAGGGGAGAAAGAGGAAGAAAGAAGAAGAAAGAAGGGGAAAGGAGGAAGGGGGGTAGGTGGCGGCGGCGTCTGGGAGGTCGGCGGCGTCTGGGGGTGGCGGTGATGGTGGCTGGATGGTGGTGGTTGGATTGGAGAGGAAGAGAGGGG
>NC_029785.2:52461567-52498627 GCF_000816755.2 Arachis ipaensis | reverse complement strand
TGGCGCGGCTGGGACGGGCGGCGGCGGTGGGTGGTGGTTGTGAAGGGGGCAGTGGCGGAGAGGGGGGGAAGAAGGAGAAAGAAGAAGAAAGAAGGGGGAGGAGGAAGGGGGGTCGGTGGCGGCGGCGTCTGGGAGGTCGGCGGCGTCTGGGGGTGGCGGTGATGGTGGCTGGATGGTGGTGGTTGGATTGGAGGGGAAGAGAGGGAGAAGAGGGTTTCAGGGGGAGCGCGACTGATAGGGTTCGCGTGGTTTGGGGGTTATAAATTTGAATCCACGCGGTCGCGTGGGGCACGCGGTCGCGTGGCTTGAGCAAAATGGGGGGTGACGCGATTACGTGGATGACGCGATCGCATGGAATGGCTAAAAGAGTGAATGATGCGATCGCCTGGGGAATGCGATCACGTCGCTGGGATTTGTGCTAAATGCACAAATCCAGTGTCGTTTCAGCGCAACTCTCTGTCTCCTTTGGGGTGTTCGTGCAATCCATGCGACGCAGTCGCGTCGATCACGCGATCGCATGGGGTTGGCATTGTGCAAGTGACGCGATCGCGTGGGTGACGCGATCGCGTGGGTGACGCGATCGCGTGGGTCATTTGTGCGAAATGCACAATGGCCGCACGATTCCAGCCTAACTTTCTGGACGTTGGATCTTTACGCCGATCTCCAGGTCACGCGGCCGCATGGATGACGCGGTCGCGTGGGTAGTGTTTTTCGCAATATGACGTGATCGCATGAGTGATGCGGTCGTGTCACGCACCCCTTTTTTTATATGCAGTATGCAGAATGCAATTATTAATATAAATGCGATGCAAAGTTCCAGGTTCAATATTATAAAATAAAATAAAACTTGAAAACAAGCAAAACAAAATAAAAATTGAAAAATGAACGATCATACCATGGTGGGTTGTCTCCCACCTAGCACTTTTAGTTAAAGTCCTTAAGTTGGACATTGGAAGAGCTTCCTGTTATGGCGGCTTATGCTTAAATTCATCTAAAAATCTCCACCAATGCTTGGAATGCCAATAGCCTCCGGGGTCCCAAACTAGGCATGTAAAGCTCCTGAACAGGTTCAAACAAATTTTTGGGCTCCCGGAATGACGAATGTCGGAATAGATTCCAGGATCCCAAACTTTGCTTTTAAATCCGCCTCCGTCTTGATCTATATTTTTCCATCCGGGTGGTTTAGAAAGTAGATTCTCACCATGGTGACCAAACATTTTCCGCGATCCATTCGATTGAATATGATACCAATCCGTGCACTTCAAGTTGAAGCGTGGAACCTTATTGAGCCTTGTGCACCAGCTCTGAGCACGAGCCATTTCCCTCTTACTCTTAAAGCCGCAGAGAGCTCTAAGCTGACCATCTGTTTGAAGCAAACCGTATTCAAGTGAAAAAGTAAAGTTAAAGGTTAAAGATTGCACCCACTTGAAGCTTGTATTGGGTGGTAATGACCTTGGGGAAGGTGTTTCCGGTGGTTCTGTAAGTTCTACTCCCTTGTGCTCTTCTGTGAATTCCTCCACTTCTTTGCAAGATTCTTCAAATGTATCTGTGTCCTGGTCAAAGTCTTCTGTGTCTTCCTCATCACTTAAGTCATAGATTGGAGGTTGAGAGAAATCTACCTCTGCATCATCTTCGTATTCATTTGGGGAAGATTCTTCGATCTCAGAGAATTCACTTGCGGATGCAAGTTCATCACTAAGAGAGCTTGACTTGTGACTATCATCATCAAGGGAATTTGTGTCCTGGGTTATTCCATCTAGTTCTTCGTAAACGACTTGCCTGGAGGATTGTGCACTGTCCTCCTTAGCATTAACTGTAACGTCCTTGACGGAGTTCTCTTCAGCTCTAAATTCCCATGGAGGTTCAGCGTCTCCTAGATCTTCAATCAACTCTTCTTCTTGCATAATGACAGCTCCTTCTACTTGTTCTAGTACGAATTCATTCTCTGTCTTGTCCACTAGAGTTTCTAGTAATTCCTTCATGCTACGCTCTTCGTTAGATTGTCCACACGGGGCTGTGGTTGGTTCTTGAATGTTCGAACGTCTAGAAGCTAATTGAATTACTGCTTGCTCCAGTTGTCGAATAGTTGTTTGAAGTTTATTTACTGTCTCCTTGAGGCGAACCTCTGATTCTTGGGGTGATGGATTTGGACATGAAACCTGGGAAAGTGGTGGTGCTTGGGAGTGAGTGGATTGGAACTGGGATAGGAAAGGAGCATACGGTGGCGAATGGTGAAGAGAAGCTTGTGAGTGTGGTGGTTCGAGGTTATGTTGAGAGGATGGTCTATAAGCACGGGGTAGGGCTTGTTGGTAGTTACAAGGTTGTCCACCATATCTATCAGCTGGGTATGCATTGTAGAATAGTCGTTGTCCATGATATCTTGGAGGGTGTTGTTGCCGAAAGGGTTGATTAGATCCTCCTGGCTCCATCCTTCCTTGATTGGTCTGACCTTGATGCATATTCCTGCTATAAATTCTATTTCCTTCAACAAAGTTAGAACCAAACTCAAAGCGAGAAGGGTGAGAGTTCATAGTAGCAAATAAAATTAAAAAGGAAAAACAGAAATAAATAAACAAGTAAAAGAAAAATATTTACAATAACCAATAATAAGGCACACGTTAGCAGTTCCCCGGCAACGGCGCCATTTTGATAAGAAGGGGGTGGCATCGGTGGCAGTCCTGGCGGCTGGGATGGTGGCGCGGCGGCAGGTCTGGACGGCTGGGAGAGGTGGTGGTTGGAGGGTGGAAGAAGAGAAGTTGCAGAGGGGGGATGGGGGGTTTCGCGTGAATGGGTAGGGTTTCGCGTGAATGGGGATTAGTGTTTTTGAATCCACGCGAACGCGTTGGGCATGCGATCGCGTGGTTGGGGTGAAAAGGGGTGTGGCGCGGCCGCGTCATAGACGCGATTGCATGAATTAGGTAAAAGGTAAGTGACGCGTATGCGTGAAGTACACGAACGCATCACTGAAAATTGTGCTAAACGCACAGTTTCAGCGTCGTTTTGGCACAACTCTCTGTTTCCAAAAAAAAGGGTCCATAAAATCTGCGCGACACGTATGCGTCGCTCACGCTTTTCACGTGGGATGTGCATAGTGCAAGTGATGCGTTCGCGTCAGGGACGCAAACGCGTGGGCCAAATTGTGCTAAAGGCACACTAGCCGCACAATTCCAGCCCAACTTTCTGGGCGTTGGATCCTTACGCCGATTTCCATTCAACGCCCACGCGTGGCCTGCGCGCTCGCGTGGGGTTTTTTTTTTTGCAAATATGTAGTATGAAATATGCAGTGCTAATGTAGATGCTATGAATAATTCCAGGTTCAATGAAAATAAAATAAAATAAAAACAAACAACACGAAATAAAATTGAAAAAGGAACGATCATACCATGGTGGGTTGTCTCCCACCTAGCACTTTTAGTTATAGTCCTTAAGTTGGACATTTGATGAGCTTCCTGCTATGGTGGCTTGTGCTTGAATTCATCCAAAAATCTCCACCAGTGCTTGGAATGCCTACAGCCTCCGGGGTCCCAAACTAGGCATGTAAAGCCCTTGAGCAGCTTCAAACAGATTCTCAGGCTCCCTGGGTGTTGAATGTCAGAACAGATTTCAGGATCCCAAACCTTGCTTTTATATCCGCCTTTGTTTCGATCTATATTTTTCCAGCCGGGCAGTTTGGAAATTGTATTCTCACCAAGATGACCAAACGTCTTCCGAGACCCATTCAGTGAACTTGACACCAATCCTTGCACTTCAGATTGAAGCGTGGAACCTTATTGAATCTTGCATACCAGCTCTGAGTGTGAACCATTTCCCTTTTACTCTTAAAGCCGCAGAGAGCTCTAAGCTGGCCATCTGTTTCAAGCAAATCGTATTCAAGTGGATAAGTAAAGATAAAGGTTAAGGATTTTACCTACTTGAAGTTTGAATTGGGCGGTAATGGCCTTGGGATAGGTGTTTTCGGTGGTTCTGCAAGCTCTACTCCCTTGTGTTCCTCTGTGAATTCCTCCACTTCCTTGCAAACTTTTTCAAATTCAACCATGTCTTGATCAAAGTCCTCGAATTCGTCCTCATCATCACTCAAGTCATAATTTGGAGGTTGAGAAAAATCTACCTCCACATCACCTTCGTATTCACTTGGGTAAGATTCTTCAGGCTCAAGGAGTTCAGTTGCGGATGCAAGTTCATTACTAGAAGGGCTTGATTCATGATCATCAATGCTAAGGGAATCAGCTTCTTGGTCTGTTCCGCCCAATTCTTCACAAGGTATATGCCTTGGAGGTTGTTCACTATCTTCCTTAGCATCAATTTCAAGCTTCTCGGCAAAATCCTTTACAGTTCTCGATTCCTATGGAGGTTCAGCATCTCCTAAATCTTCAACCACTTCTTCCTCTGCAACTATTATGGCTTCCTCCACTTGTTCCAATACAAAGCCATGCTCCTCATTGTCCACCGAAGTTTCTAATGTCTCCTTCATGCTACGCTCTTCTTTTGATTCTCCACATGTAGCCATAGGAGTACTTTGAGTGCTCAGATGTTGGGAAGCTAATTTATTTACTACCTCGGTTAAGGCAGTCGCAAATTTCAGTACATCCCTTTGCATCTTTGCTTGTCCTTGAATAAGAACACGAAGGGTATCATCCATTGGAGATTGGGGTGGATACGAGGGTTCATTAGTTGGGGGAGAAGGCTCATAATACGGAGGTGGTTCTTCTTGATAAGGGGACGGAGATGGTGAATATTGAGGTGGTGGTTCTGGAGAGTAATTGGATTGGAGTTGGGGTGGATATGGGTTAGGGTCGTCTGGAGGTGTTTGGTTGTAGGGGGCTTGTGAGTATAGTGGTTCAAAGCTATGTTGAGGAGGTGGATCGTAGGTATATGATGGGGGTCCACCACATCTATCATCTTGGTATGCACCTTGGAATGGCTCTTGACTATAGCAGTTTGGTGGGTGTTGGTTATCACGGAAGGGTCCACTATAACAATTGTCTTGGCATGCATTGTAGGATGGTCTTTGTCTGTGGTATTGTGGAAGATGTTGCTGCTGGAAGGGTTGATTAGATCCTCGTGGCTCCTTCCATCTCTGATTGTTTTGACCTTGATGCATGTTCCTGATATAATTTCCATTCCTTGCAACAACATTGGAACCAAACTCAAAGCGATAGGGATGAGAATTCATAGTAAAAAATTAAAATTAAAAACAAATAAACAGGTAAAAGAAAATATTTACAATAACCAATAATAAGGCACACAGTTGCAATTTCCCGGCAACGGCGCCATTTTGAAGGACGAAACTCTCGCGTGATCTAGAATTTTCACAAATAAATTCCCGTTGTAAGTATAGCTTCTAGACCGACAAGAATTCCTTTCTTACAAAAGTTTTGGTTGTCACAAGTAACAAAACCCAAAAAAATTTATAACCGAAGTTTTCAAATCTCGGGTCGTCTTCTCAAGGAATTGCAGGGAGGTATGATTTATTATTGGTTATGGAAAAGGTAGAATTTTTGGGTTTTTTTGAAATAAGGAGCAAGTAATTTAAATGACAAGAAAAATAAATTGATAATAATAAAATAAAATCTCTTGGCAAGATATGAGAATTAGAAGTCCTATCCTAGTTATCCTTATCAACGGTGATGAGAATTGGGTTTTAATCCCACTGAGTTAACCTTTGCTGAACAAAGGAAGGTCAAGTGGACTAATCAATTTGATCCTCATGTCCTAGTCAATTCCTAAGGAAATACTAGAGTTATTGGAATTTAATTCAATTAGCAAAATAACAATTATCAAAATAACAATTATCAATCACGATGAGTTTGATAACTCAAGAGGCTCTAATTAATCAATTAAAGCCAAGAATATAAAAAGCTAAATAAAAATCATAAATCTGAAATACCTCAATTGCATTAATAAAAGAAAATCAATTTAGACATAAAGAGTTCATAAACTAAATTCTCATAAAATAAAATAAATAAAAAGAACATTGAACCTGTGATTAAAGAAGATGAAATCCCAATCCTAACATAAATCCTAATCCTAATCCTAATTCTAAGAGAGAGGAGAGAACCTCTCTCTCTAAGAACTACATCTAAAACCTAAAATTATGAATTATTCAGTTGTATCTCCGTCTATCTTTTGATTCCTTCATTCTCTGGCTTATATTCTGTGTTTCTGGCTTGGATTTGGGCCGAAAAAGGGTCCAGAAATCGCTGGGGGCATTTTCTGCAGATTTTTGTACTTGGCGTCTGTCACGCGTCCGCGTGGGTCATGCGCTCGCGTCATCTGGGAGTTTTTGTTGTCACGCGTACGCGTCAATTGCGTTCTGCTCAAGGCGCGCGTCTGCATCATCCACACGTTCGCGTCGCTACATTTTCGCGCCAGGCACGCGTTCGCGTCGTCCATGCATTCGCGTCACTGCCTTTTTCTTCAAAACTCCATTTTTTTGCTTTCCTTCCATTTTTGTATGTTTCCTTTTTGTCCTTTGAGCCATTCCTGCCCTATGAGATCTGAAAATACTTAACACACAAATCACGACATCGAATGGTAATAAAAGGGTAATTAAAATTAATATTTTTAAAGCATAGGAAACATGTTTTTCACTTATATCATAAAATAAGGAAGAGAAAGTAAAACCATGCAATTTACATGAATAAGTGGGTGAAGAATTGAATAAATCACTTAAATTGAGCACAAAATACATCATAAAATATGGGTTTATCAGTCATGCTTCTTTATTTTTTTACGCAGATAATTCAATGGATGTGCTACAGTTACATCGATCCACCAGTCATGCAATTCAAACTTGATTTCTATTGCGTGTCGCCAGGAATAGTGGTATAAAGAATATAGTGTTTTCGTAATCTCACGGTAACTATTGCATGACTGGCTGCTGCTTTGACAACAGGAAACGGTGATAGGACAACGTAACCTGGATGCATTCCATAACGGGCTAGATCCAGTTTATGAGGGCTTAGGTACGAATGATAAACCACTATTTTATGGTTTATCTTGTACTCAATTGAGTAGTTTTTATTAACTCTTTACCCACTTATTCATACTATTTGCATGGTTTTATATTTCCTTCCTAATTATGTGTTTTGATTGAAAACATGCTTCTTTGATCTTATATTTGCTTATTATTAATCCTCTCTTATTACCATTAGATGCCTTGATATGTGTGTTAAGTGTTTTCAGATATTATAAGGCAGGAATGGCTTGGAGGATGGAAAGGAAGCATGCAAAAGTGGAAGGAATACAAGAAGTTGGAGAAATTGCTAAGCTGTCCAGCCTGACCTCTTCGCACTCAAACGGCTATAACTTTAGCTACAGAGGTCCAAACGACGCGGTTCTAGTTGCGTTGGAAAGCTAACGTCCGGGGCTTCGATTTAATATATAATATGCTATAGTTTCCCTGAGGTTAGGTGACGCGACCGCGTGATCCATGCGGCCACGTCGCAGTGACAGAAATCAGCGTGTTTGAATTCTTCTCCAGCGATTTCCGGGCTGTTTTCGACCCAGTTCGCGGCCCAGAAAACATAGATTAGAGGCTATAAAGTGGGGGATTGCATCCATTCATAGAGAGGCTTTCACAATTCATAATTTTAGGAGTAGATGTAGTTTTTAGAAAGAGAGGTTCTCTCCTCTCTCTTAGGATTAGGATTTAGGATTTCTCTTAGTTTTAGGAGTGACTCTCAATCCCAGGTTCAACGTTATTTTACTTTATATTTATCTCTTACGTTCAGATACTTCAATACTTATATTAGTTATGTTGCCTATTTGGCTTATGCTACATTCACGTTATGATTTTCTTAATTAATATTATTTGAGGTATTTCAGATTTAAGATTGCTTTGCTTTTAATTTAATTTAGATATTTTCTTCCTTTTGGCTTTGGTTAGGTAATTGGTAACACTTGAGTTGTCAAACTCAGGAGTGGTTGAAATTGGCAGATTTTGCTTTAGCTAGGATTGCTCTAACACTAGTCCCTCCACAGGAGTTGACTAGGACTTGAGAATCAAGCTAATTAGTCCACTTGACTTAACTAAGTGGGATTAAAATCCAATTCTCATCACATCTGATAAGGATAACTGGGATAGGACCTCCAGTCTTCATACCTTGCCAAGAGTTTATTTTTATTGCTATTATTTTATTTCCTCTGCCATTTACTATTGTTGCTTTTTATCTCATACATTAAAAACCCCTAATTTACAAGACTCATAACCAATAATAAGAACACCTCCCTGCAATTCCTTGAGAAGACGACCCGAGGTTTGAATACTTCAGTTATCAATTTATTTAGGGGTTTGTTACTTGTGACAACCAAAATGTTTGTACGAAGGGATTTTTGTCGGTTTAGAGACTATATCTACAACGCGACCGTTCTTATGACATTCTTTACTGGCAAAAATCCTAACGTCAACGAACTTCGGCGAGGATACCATATTTTTTGACAAAGTGGAGGCAGCCAAGAGAAAATGGGTGAGACATCATTCTAAATTCAACCATATTTAGATGAGAACTTATTTGTCCAGTTTATGTATTCTACCTGAAGTGTTGTTGTGTTGAAAAATGTTAGACACTGCATCATTTTTTTCTTCATGAACTTATTGAATCGTACTCTTTTCATTTGAAAATTACTTTGTTATGTCAACTAACAATGAATGGGAAAGATTGAACGAACTTGTGAATTGCATGATATGGTTGTCGTGTATCTTACAACATGCAGTTAATAGTTGAACGTGTTGTTATTTGTGAGTTCTTGTCGCAGTGGTTTATTACAATGTGTTGGAAAGGACATTGGTGGCTGTATGCATTTGACATGGTAAGGAAAAGGGTGTTGGTAATCGATAGTCTGAGATATGATGAATCCACTGATGAAAGGAAGAAACTAGATGCATATGCAGTAAGCTAAGATACCACGTGTGCGTTGTTTATGTATTCGTTGATAAAAAAACAACAAAAACTGACGACACATCGATGAGTATTTTACAGGGGCAAATGATTGAAGAAATGGCCAAAATTGCCATCCCAACTTACGAACGTAGTACGAATGGGCCAAATTTTGCATATGCCACCATCCCTATGCAACCAAACAGGTAAGTAGAACCCATCAACATACCCAACAAATTTATCCATTCGCGGTTACAGTAACATTGTTATCATACTTATTAGACCATACTAACTTAATTATATAGTTGGGATTGTGGCATCTATGTCATTAAATTCATGGAGTCATAGACTGAGGATTGTAAACTATTTGAATGGGATTATGTAAGTTACTCAGTCACTTTGTTTTAATTCTGTAAATTCCAGTTCATGTTTATTTGATAATTCGATCATCACCCTCACAATGAAAATACCATACAGGATATGCTTTAGGGATTGAGAAGGGAGCTTATGGTGGATATTATCATGGGAGCACACAATGAATTAATTGAACAGGTGCGAACTCTATTGGAACACAATGATCAACGTGTATGATACAACCGTACACGAAACAAGAAAAAGGAGGTTAAATCACCATTCACGGCATCAAGCACTAGGACATTGATGAAACGGGTTGGAGAATTACCTGTGAGAAAGAACCGGAAACAGAGAAAGCAATAGATTTACTTAGTCTTAAGACCAAAGATACCTTTGTCACATTGTTTATGTGCTTTCACTGGTGAAGTTTTGTTAGAACAGATAGGATATATTTCCATTTAGAAGAACATGCTTGGTTCTATGTAGAACAACTCTGATTCTGTTTCAAGAGATTAGCTAAGCGCGTAAAACCTATTGGTTAAGAATAATCATCTGAGTAACAATAGAAATAAACATACACTATCCTATTGAGTCGAACATCCATGATAAAATACTTCTAACAGATCACACACAATACACCAAGACTATTTTAAATAACATTCTATGAACAAGAAGAAATAACCATCCCTATCATACCGAATCGGACATCCAGGTTAAATTACTTCTAATTTATCAAACATAATGCACCCAAACTATTTAGAATAACCATCCAGGTACCAAGAAAAATAAACATCCGCTATCCTATTGAATCAAACATCCAGGTTAAAATATGTGTGAATTCACCGTGACTTTTCTAAATTACTTTTTGGGTACAGGTAGAAATAACCATCCTCTATGCTTCTAAATCAAACATACTCAGTAACATACTTCAAACTGATCACATAATACAACCATCCTATTCAGAAAGACCATATTGGGTACCAAAAAAATATAAACATCCACTATCCTATTGAATCGAACATCCAGGTTAAAATACTTGATACTGAAAACACACAATACACATTAACTATTCTAAATAACTATATGGGTACAGGTTTAAATAAATATTTACTATCATACCGAATCGAACATCCAATTTTAGATACTTCTAATTTATAAAACACACTACACCCATACTATTCAGAATAACCATCTGAATACCAGTAAAAATAAACATCCACTATCCTACTGAATCGAACATCCAAGTTAAAATTCTTGTGAGTTCACCATGACTATTCTAAATAGCTGTCTGGGTATAGGTAGAAATAACCATCCGCTATGCTACTGAATCGAACATCCATGTTAAAATACTTGAAGCTGATCACACACAATACACCATGACTATTCTAAATAACTATATGGGTACATGTTTAAACAACCATCCTGTATCATACTGAACCGAACATCCAAATTAAAATTCTTCTTAATTACAGAAAGCCAAACTCACAGAATACCAGTTTCATATACATCTGACCATCAGCAACTCGCAAAACGAAATAACCATCATACATACATACTGAGTTGGAATAACTAACAAGAAAAGGAGATGTAATATATACATAACATATTATGTATCCAAAATAGTCTAGGTATTGTCGAACGAGTTTAACAAGGACATGAATCCACCAACTCCTTGCGGACCAATTTGCCGAGCGGGAGCATCCAAATCTATATTTCTGCAAGATTCCACACGCTTGTCCAGAAAGAAACAAACACAAACAAAAACAAGTCATTATCCTATTAATCAACTATGTACTAAAGGTGAAGCTTTAAATTAATTACGATACCTACTGGGGCTGAACTCTTACGCTTTCTCTGCATGGATTTCTTGATCGACTTTTCCAACTCATATCCAAGCCTTTTACCTTTTGGCCGACCCTTTGTGTTTACCTTCGATGGGCCTTGAATGTCCCTTGCAGCCACCACGGACGAAATCTCTGTGTCGATGCTAGTGTGTGCATCAGCGACAGCCTTATTCCGAACCTTGCCACGGTAATCAACTAGCTTGGCCCTTGCATCGTCCAGAGCAACATGCAACATGGCTGCCTCATCATCACCATTCACAAATTCTTGAGCAACGTTGTAGAAGTGTGCCCACAACCCTCTAAATAAGTTGTGGCTCTCATCCGAACGTCTCACGTCGTGGGTACTCTTAATGTAGGTGTACTTGCGCTTTATTTTCTTACTCCAACAATGAAGAACGTAGCATGAAGGAAATTTATTCACTTTGTAAGATGAAAGTACTACAAGACAGTGGCAACGCAACACACCTGAACTCTCAAACAAGTTGCACTCACATTGTACCTCATGAGTCAAACGGTTCAAACGGACGTTGTACGTAACATACCGGGTCTTTTCGCAGGCTAGAATTTCCTATTCCACTTTTATCCAGGCCAAGTCGCCCTGTTCATTAACAGCAAGAATATTGCAATCAGCCTTCTTGGCAAACTCCATTTGGACATCCCTAAACATGTCGTTGGTGTACTCTTGTTGAAATTGTCGCTCGATGGCTGAGCTAGTTGCACATGGGATAAATCCTCTCGAGTCTGCAGCATCGTCCTCCAATTCCTTCTGCTCCTTGTTTCCAAGCACATTGTCGAGCTCGTAGACGAACTGAACCAAACTAGTCTTGGAATGTAAGTATCCACCAAAGAATGAGTGCATACTCTCACTCCTTTGCGTACTCCTCATAGATGCCTAAAATTGACCCTTGAAAAAGATCGGCACCCACATGTGTCAGTGATGAAACAAGTCTACACAAAACATACCACCCAACAATAGAAACCCACATAAAGAACAGATTTTTAGAACAAAATACAAGAGCAGTACATAGCATAACCACCGAGCTTATATGGTATCTTTTGCGTAATATACCATATGCACCAACGGTGGCGTGTATTGGGTATGACCTTCCTAATTGCAAACATGGACCTGTACTGGTCTGTGATGATGCCATATGGTGCAGTTCCCATGTACTTCAGCCATTGCGTGAACACCCACTCGAAGCTAGGGATCTCCTCACTACCTAGCAGAGCACAACCCAATAAAGTAGACTTACCATGGTGGTTCACACCTACGAAAGTGGCGAACGGCAAATCATGCCTAAAGTAAAAACAACCACATTTATTAACATCCAACTAATACAAAATACTACAAATCGTAAAAAATGTGAACGTAATTAATTTTTACCAGTTCGTGTTGTATGTGGTATCAAATGATACCACGTCTCCATAGTACTCATAAGAAGCCCTACACCGTGCATCCACCCAAACTGCAATCCGAAATTTGTAATCGTCATCCACATTTACTGCATAGAAGAAGTTCGGATTCATCTCCTTCATTCGCATGAAGTAATCCAGCATCACCTTGACATCAGCGTTGACATTAGTGGATCGTAGTCTTATTGAGATGTAATTCCTGCCATCCTTCTCGGAGAAGCCCAGGTTCGACGGCCCACCAACCTTATTAGCCAGTGCTAGAAATGTCTTGTTGGGTCGAACTCCCGCCTCATCATTAACCTCAATCATGCATTTCACATGCATGGTCAACTCTCTATTATCGTGGTAATGCACCGCCTTTTTAGTTGAACACGAGTGCGAGTGCCTCAAATCAACCTTCAACAAGATTCAGTCTTTCTTCTATCTGTCAAACTTTGCATATATCTTTGCTCTGCACCACACACCTGCAACCCTGTTCTTCCGTGTAGGTGCTTTGACACAAGATCCACGAAAACCCTCTCGGTTACAATGGATAGATTGGTTAATCGGTTCCTTTGTCATCCTATCAAGATTTATTTTCTGTATCTTACATACGAAACCGACTTTCTTTGCATATGTTGTATAAAAATCCTGAGCCAACTTCAAATGCTCAAACCGGATCCCAACTGTTGGTATTTTGTCTTCGGCAAGGCAACTATGATCCGGTAACTACGAATCAGTTCGAAACAGACATCATTTTATGAACATGAGAATTAATGTTTGATACAAACATGAAGTGCACGAAAAAACAACAATATACTAGAGACCAAACCTCATCAACAAGATCTGTGTCATCACTTCCAAACTCAATAATGTCCGTACATTCTATGGCCTACAATCAAACATACACAAACAAACACAAAAAAAATCCAACTACTTAAATACCGTACTATTAAACAAGTGTCATCTAAAAATATTTTATTCATACTTTTTAAAGGAATATCATTAAAATTTTATTATTATACAGCACTTAACAGAAATCATAACAATGAGAAGTGTACCACATATGAAATACACCTAGGCAACCTAAACCAAATGTTCTTCTATGCTTTGAAAAGCTCCTTAATAACTGCTGTACCCTTTTCCTTTTCCTTACATATGTAGCTAGTTAAATTTTTTGCATGGATGGCATGGGAGCATAGGTACGGCGATTCCATACAATCTCATGGCAACCATGAGCCATAATTTTTCAATAAACACTAAACCTATAATCAACCAATTTCAGTTTAACATATTAAAAAGGTAATATAATATTTTATCGGATCAAGAAAATAAATGGTTCATCTTCATCTTCCATAGAAATTGATCTATAATTTATTACTATTTAACTATTTACAATATTGATGAACCAGAACACCACCAAAAATTTTTTGGACTAAATACCAACAACGATTAAGAATGTTTGGCTTAAAATAATCATCTCATTTATATGAAAATGAACATACGTCCCACTCCACCAACATACATTGCTAACCGTGTTAGACTTTTCACCTTCCACGTCGCAAGAATTGAGAAAATTATCACTTGAATGGATGGTATTGCAGTCGGTGAAGGAATCTGTGGAATGAGAAACTAGTTCAACAAAATTGGACTCCATAGAAGGGGCTATAAGAGGTCACGTAATCTTGAAATGGCAGCCGCAACTCTCCCCTATATTTTGGTGGGCTTCGATGGACTGGACGGTCCGTGTGTTTGTCAGCGGCAGGAAGGAAAAAAAATCATGCGACGGCTGGATTCTCGGTGGTTGGGATAGAGGGAGGCGGGGCCTGGTTTTGGAGGCACGGCGTAGGTTGCGTGGGGGGCGGCAATGGCTTCCGTTCGGTGTGGGGAGGGTGCAACGAGAGAAGAGAGGCTATTTGGAGAGTCTCGGTGGGATAATCCTTATTTTTTAAAATTTTTAAGGTTGATTATTATTAGATATTAATTATTAATGCCACTAATTAAATTTGGTATTATTTTACTGTTTTAACCCTGTTGGTTATATTGTTCCACAACTACATTGGTTACGCATACTTTTTCAAAAACAATAACAGGAAAAAGTTCAAAATATTTGTTTTCTATCTAATAGCATAGTAAATTATGTATTACTAATGTTGTATGTTTTTTTGTTGATGTTAGTTAAAAATATTTTTTATTGATGTTTTTATAATTATTGTCCAAAAAATAATATTTGTCTATGAGAATATAAAGCATTAATTTCCTATTAACACATTAGAATTTAATTTTAATGTACTGTTAGCTAGTGTAAAGTAGTTTTATACATACATTCAATTACGTAACGCCACATCAGCAAAAAAAACTTTCTTTTATGTTAACTGCATAAATGGTCATCCAAATAAAATGGATCTGATTGGATGACTGTGTAAAACATTTTACACTGTCAGTGTATTAAAATTAAACTCTAATATATTATTAAAGGTGAATTCTATCAAACTCTCTCTAAAATAAAGGATAAGTTAAATATATTGCTAAAAAGATATATATTGAATAAAAAAATTATCTAAATAAAATAAATATAGCTCAATGAACATAACATTATCATCATAGAAAATAAAATATTAAAAAATAGTTCAATCCAAATAAAAAAAATTAGACACTGATATGAATATACTAACCACTATCTACAACTAAAATTGTTCTTCCTCTCTCCACCAGCCTAGCCAAGCCAGCATATTCAATCTTGCCCTTACCTCTCAGAGCTGACCAAATTTGTCATTTCATTACAGCTCCTGGAGAATGCAATTTTCATTCAACATTTTGGTAAACGACAAAGCTAACTAATTTACCGAGTTGTATTAAGAACAACGTTGTTCTAACATAGTACATTTATATACCTGATAATTTTTTGTATTTATATACATGATAGTAGTGTTACGTAATGGTTTACTATGATAAGCAACAATTAGAGTAATAACTCCCATGTTAATTTACTATGTATATTTTGACCAAATTAAAATATACATGATGCACCACTATTTCGTGGTACATCTTGTGCTTAATTGAGTGGATTTTATCCACTATTCTCACACTTGTTCATGTAAATTGCATGTTTTACATTTTCCTTCCTAATTCTGTGCTATGATTGAAAACATGTTTTCTGGGCCTTTAAATTACTAACTATTAATCCTCTCTTATTACCATTCGATGCCTTAATATGTGTGTTAAGTGATTTCAGGGTTTATAGGGCAGGAATAGCTTAGAGAATGGAAAGGAAGCATGCAAAAGTGGAAGGAATACAAGAAACTGAAGGAATTGCTAAGCTGTCCAGCCTGACGTCCTAGTACTAAATCGACCATAACTTGAGCTACAGATGTTCAAATGAGGTGGTTCTAGTTGCGTTGGAAAGCTAACATCCGGGGCTTCGCAACGATATATAATTTATCATAGCTGACCCGAAGATAGGTGATGCGCACATGTAGATCACGTGCATGCGTGACCTGGCAAAAACTCAATCCGCGTGAACGCGTGGACGACGCTCACGCGTGACTTTGCCGCATGCTGGACGTATCAAAAATCGCTGGGGGCAATTTCTGGGCTGTTTCTGGCCCAGAAAACATAGATTAGAGGCTATAAAGTAGGGAAATACATTCATT
This sequence comes from Arachis ipaensis, assembly GCF_000816755.2. Taxonomy (NCBI): domain Eukaryota; kingdom Viridiplantae; phylum Streptophyta; class Magnoliopsida; order Fabales; family Fabaceae; genus Arachis; species Arachis ipaensis. The sequence goes on along the minus strand of NC_029785.2, from coordinate 52,482,505 downwards.
CAAAAACACAACATTCATACAATATTCATAATTCACAATTTTAGGTTTTAGATGTAGTTTTCTAGAGAGAGAGGCTCTCTCCTCTCTCTTAGGATTTAGGATTTCTCTTAATTTTAGGATTGCTTCTTCTCAATTCCAGGTTCAATGTTCCTTTGATTTATGTTTCTCTTCTACTTTTATTTTCTCTATTACTTTAGTTGCTCTATTTCACTTGCTAATTACTTATGTTGCCAAATTGGCTTATGAACTCTTCATGTTAGATTTGAATATTCTATTTAATGCAATTTGAGGTAATTCAGATTTATGATTGCTTTCTTCAATTTATGATATAAATAATTTAGATTTTTCCCCCTTTGCTTTGGTTAAGTAATTGGTGACACTTGAGTTGTCAAACTCAACTGTTGATTGAAAATTGGAATTTGCTGATTGATTTGGATCCCTCTAAAGCTAGTCTTTCCAAAGGAGTTGACTAGGACTTGAGGAATCAAATTAATTAGTCCACTTGACTTTCCCTTATTTAGTAAGGGTTAACTAAGTGGGAGTAATAACAATTCTCATCACACCTGATAAGGATAACTAGGATGGGATTTCCAGTTCTCATACCTTGCCAAGAGTTTTTATAGTTAGTTTGTTTCAATTTCCATTTACTATTGTTGTTTCTTATCTTAAAAAACCCAAAAAGATACTTTTTTTTCCATAACCAATAATAAACACACCTCCCTGCAATTCCTTGAGAGACGACCCGAGGTTTAAATACTTTGGTTATAAATTTTATTGGGTTTTGTTACTTGTGACAACTAAAACTTTTGTACGAAAGGATTCTCTATTGGTTTAGAAACTATACTTACAACGGGAATTTATTTGTGAAAATTTTTTACTGACAGAAAATCAGTTCGTTCAAAATGGCGCCGTTGCCGGGGAATTGCAAACGTATGTCTTATTATTGGTTATTGTAAATATTTGCTTTTTCGTTTCTTTGTTAGTGTTTTTAGTTTTAGGAGTTTATTTTCATTAATTTTCATTAGTTTTTATTTCTTTTGCTACTATGAATTCTCACCCCTCTGGTTTCAAGTTTGGTTCCAATGTTGTTGTAAGGAATGGAAGCTATAATGAGAACAGGCATCAAGGTTGGAAAAATCAAAGATGGGAGGAGCCACAAGAATTTGATCAACCCTCTTGGCAACAACCCCCTCCAATGCGCTATAACCAACAACCATTATATGATGCATACCAAGACAATAGTTATGGTGGACCTTTTTGTGACAACCAACCCCCACCAAATTACTATGGTCAAGAGCCATTCCAGGGTGCATATCTAGATGATGAATATGGTTGACCCCCTTGTAGTTACCAACAAGCCCCGCCATATGCTGATGAACCACCTCTTCAACATAGCTTTGAACCACCATACTCACAAGCCACCTACAACCATTCACCTCCATATGACCCTAATCCTTATCCACCACACCAACCACCATATGAACCATACCCAGAACCACTACCTCAATATTCATCATCTCCATATCCTTATCAAGAAGAACCACCTCCGTATTATGAGCCCTCTCTCCAACAAATGAACCTTCTATCCACCCCAACCTTCATTGGATAACAACACACTCATCTCTAACATCATTGGTCTCACCTCTACACTCCAAAATCTTATATCCCGCATGAACCAACCCTCTACCTCCAATATTCAACCCTCAAGCTCTAGTGCGCTTCCTTTTCAACCACATAATGATCTTTCCATCCCATCACCATCCTCCATGGAAGAGCACCCACATCCATCAATCCAAGAGCAAGATGATCCCAATTATGCTATTGATATGGAACAAGAAAGAAGGAATCATCTTTGCGAATCCATACTTCATAAGAAGCTAGAGGAGGCCCTAAGGGTAGCGGTAGCAGAGACCCTTGAAGACGGAGGAGTGATTAAAGAATTAGTGAAGGAAGACATTAAGGAGGAGTCTGATTTTGTATTAGGGCAAGTGGAGAAGGCCGAATTTATCAAAGAAAAGGAAGTGGTTGAAGACTTAGGAGATGCAGAACCTCCATGGGAAAATCTAGTCATAGAGCCTCCTTCCAAGGTGTTTGATGTTGATGTTGAGGAGGGTGTACAACCTCTAAGGCATATCATGGTTGAAGACTTTGCAGAGGTTGATCAAGAGATGGAGATTAAAGATGAAGAAGCACAGCCTCCCATGCTCTTGGTGAACAATGCAGAAGAGATTGAATTGGAAGAAAGCTACTGATGGGATATTTTTGCGGAAGAAACGAATTTCTCCAAAACACCCAAACTTAACCGGCAAGTGCACCGGGTCGCATCAAGTAATAATAACTCACGGGAGTGAGGTCGATCCCACAGGGATTGAAGGATTGAGCAATTTTAGTTTAGTGGTTGATTTAGTCAAGCGAATCAAGATTTGGTTGAGAGATTTGTGATTTGCAGAATTTAAATTGCATAGAAAGTAAAGGGAATGGGTAATTGGCATGAAATTAAAGAGAACAGGAATTAAAGTGCTGAATCTTAAAGAACAAGAAATTAAATGGCAGAAACTTAGAACGCAAGAAATGTAAATTGCAAAATCTTAAAGTACAAGAAATGTAAATGGCTTGAATTGTAAAGGGAATGGGGAGTCGGATTTGCAGAAATTAAACAAGGAAAAGTAAATTGCAACAAGCAGAGAAATAGAAGATGTCTTGAATCAAACCGGATCTTAAACAGAAAAGTAAATGAGCATGGAAAGCAGTAAACAGAGAATATAAAATTGGAATTCCGATCTCAGGACCCAAGAGACTAGAAAACCAAGTCTAGATCTCAATGCCTTCCTAGATCCAACAAGAACAATTGCAAAGGAATTGTAAATTGCAAAGAAAGTAGATGAAGAAGCAAGTAACCGAAACTGAAATTCAATTAAGCAGAAAATTAAACAAGATCCCAAGGTGAGATTGAAACAGAATTTCTTCAATTCTCCACCCAAAATCCAAGACAAGAAAAGTAAAGAGTGCTGGGCAAGAACAAGGAAGAAGAGAGATCAATTCTCCTCCCAAATTCTCTTCAATTAAACAACAATGCTAAGAAAAATAAAAGTGAGCTCTCAGCAAAATTCTAAAGAAAGCTATTCTGAAAAACTAAAAGGGAAGCTCCCTTAAAAACTTGAATTCTATCTTATTTATACACTTTCTTCAAAAGATCTTCAAGCCTTGAGTTGGGCCTTTGCTCTTGGTGAAATTGGGTTGAGAGAGGCCTTGGTTGATTGCTCTTGGAGTTTGGAGAGGAACCAAAGTGAACCAATTGAACCGGGTTGGAGTTTTGCAAAAGTTTGAGTAAAAGTTTGAGTAAAAGTTTGAGGCTAACTTTTACTCTAACTTTTACTATTAGCCTCCATGCTTTGCTGCTATCCACGTTAGGGCAAAAGTTAGGGGTCTAACTTTTGCTCCAACGTTGGCCTCCTTATGTGTACTTATGGCGCCAACGTTAGCCCAAAAGTTAGAGGCTAATGTTGGCGCAAACTTTTGCTCCCCCTTTGTATTGTTCATGTGCCAACGTTAGCCCAAAAGTTAGAGGCTAACATTGGCGCAAACTTTTGGTGGCCAGGGGGTGTTTTTCTCATGCCAACGTTAGCCACAAAGTTAGGGGCTAACGTTGGCGCAAACTTTTGGTGCCCAGGGAGTAACTTTCATGTGCCAACGTTAGCCCAAAAGTTAGGGGCTAACGTTGGGGCTAACTTTTCACCCAAAAGTTTGTGCAAAAGTTTGAGGCTAACTTTTGGTCCAGCTTTTTGCTTCCTGGTTCATTTTCACTTATTCCATTGTCCTCTCTTTACTCCTAGCCATTCCTTCTTGCTTCAACCTTTCTTCAAGCTTTCTTCACCTATTATTAATCAACCAAACACATCAAAGCTATGCTCAAAATCATGAGATATTCATTATTTCATAATATATGACAATTATAGCATAAAACCTCATGAAATAGCATGAATTCATACATGGTTGATTAAATCAAAGGAAACATGAAAATCTACCCAATTGGCTTGCTTTTGGCTCAAGAAAGTGCATAATTCAATTGAAAACAAAAGAAAAAGGCTAGTGAAACTAGGCTAAGATGACTTGTCATCACAACACCAAACTTAAAGCTTGCTTGTCCCCAAGCAAGAAATGATTTATTGAGAAGAAAGAATGAAATGGGAGAGGATGTTCATGCTAGTAGAGTGTTATTGATAGTTCATGGGGTTTTATGTGGATATGTAAACACTCACTTCTTATTGACTCTTAAGCCTAGAAAGCCTCCTTCAAGCTTCAAGTAACATACTGCTATGACCTCTCATTATTCCTTTATCCTTGGCTATTATCTTGTTCATGAGCTTTATTTGAGTGTCATGTGTAGCAAGTTCATCTTCTTTTCTTTATACTTGACACATTATTCACTATAGACACTTGGCTCACATTCCTTCTTAAAACATTGATGCCCAGCACCTCTTTGGGCTACTAAATGCCTTGTAGTTAGGTTGCTCTTGACAGTGGACTTTCAGCTGATGATCCCGGGTTAGTTAACCCAAGTCACCGAGTGTTGATGCACCCCAAAGAGCTTAGTAGTCCAAGCAGATCCTAATACAAAGACACCACAGGCATATATTCTAAGGTTCAAGATATTGGTGTCCAGCTTTGTTTCTTTTTGTTTTCTTTTGTTCTGCCACTCTTTGGCTGTTTCTTTTTCTCCCCTTTTTTCTTTCTTTTTGTTTTTCTTTCTAACCAAGGATTTTTATTTGATTGAGATTCATAGACAGTAGGCCACTTTATACTTAGAAGGGGACATCCTAGTTCTTTTATTCACTAAAAGTGAGCTATTATACAATCACACATACATACCACCACTTACTTTTATTGTACTTCTATCTAACAGAGAACTATCTCACTTCACATTCAAACATTTCTTTTATTGAATTGAAAATGCAGGGGATAAAGCATGCGTTTTGTTCAGTGAAAGTAAACACACAAGTACACATTTAGACTAGCTTACTTATTGCAAAAAGATAGATTCTACTTGTACTAGATGAACACTTCAGCAAGACATAAATCAAAGCATTTCTCAACAGCAGAAGTTAAGTATAGATACAACCTATCGGTTTGCAGTTCTTTTGTCCTTCCTTCTGCTGTGCCCCTTTTGAGTTATGATGCATAATGTCCTCAAATGGTGGTTAGTTCCCTGCACAATTCTCAAAAGTTGCTTGCTTCTCAAGCCCTTAGGTGACTGGTTAGTATGCATGAATTGAGTGTGGCTTTTAGATTAAATTTGGTTTGGGAACACCAAACTTAATTCTTTGCCACTGTCCCTAATGCAACAGGTTGTACATTTATGAATTCTTTTGGCCTTGCTAAAGGTTATGGAACCAAAACTAAAAAGCAATTAACTGGTTGAATAATTTGTCTGATTGCTTGGAGCTATCATTATGCAAGAGGTGGGAGTATGCTTTTAAATGAGATTTTGGTGGAACACCAAACTTAGAATCCTTCATTCTCCCTTAAATTGTTTTGGTGTGCAACACCAAACTTAGAATCCTTCATTCTCCCTTAAATTGTTTTGGTGTGCAACACCAAACTTAGATCCTTGCAATACAGATAAAATTGTTTTGGTGTGCAACACCAAACTTAGATCCTTGCAATACAGATAAAACTACTCAACCTTTTTATTGAAACAGCTATGAAAAGAAAACTACCTCAGGTTGGGTTGCCTCCCAACAAGCGCTTCTTTATTGTCACTAGCTTGACATCTTATTCTTTGATCATGGAGGCTGAAAAGCATAGTGCCTCAGTTTTTCTCCTCTTACTGTGAACTTCCTTCCGGTCTCCTTTTTGATGATCTCTAGGTGTTCAAGTGAAAGGACCCGGTTCACAGTGTAGTATTCAGATGATTGTGGGGACACCTTCATTGGTTGGGTGTTTAACACCACTTTATCCCCTGGTGAAAAGCCTTCAGTAGGGATCTTCTTGTTTCTCCACCCTCTTGGCCTCTTCTTCTTTTCTTTCTCAAAAGATACTCCCTGCCTTGGTGGTTCCTTATCTAAGATGTTGAATTTCTCATATGGAGGTTTTGGATCCAGTTCTTCCTTGATTTCTTTGGTCTGTTGCACCATCTCTACTTCTTTCAAGCATGGATTTGGAAGTCTTGGAGCTAACTCATTGACTACCTCCTTCAAACTTTGATCTCTGGCCTTATCCTCCGTACACTCTTCTTCTTGAGTGGGCTCATGTGGGGTTTTAAAAACATGGAATGCTAGGTGCTCATCATGCACTCTCAGCAACAATTCCCCTTTTTCAACATCTATCAGTGCTCTGCCCGTAGCAAGAAAAGGCCTCCCTAGGATGATGGGGGTGTTAGGGTCCTCCTCCATATCCAGAATGACAAAATCAGCTGGGAGAAGGAATTTCCCCACTTTTACCAGTACATTCTCTACAACTCCAACTGCTTGCTGGATGAATTTGTCAGCCATTTGAAGGAGTATTCGTGTGGATTTCAGCTCACAAATTCGAAGTTTCCTCATTAGAGACAAAGGCATCAAGTTTAGTGCCTTGCACTTCTCCCATTTTGTAGCTTTTTCTTTGTCCTTTGGATTGGAGATTGTATCACTTGGGATAACATTGGTTGGCCGTTCAGCTTGTTTGGCTAATTGTCCCACTTGTCGTTCAAGGCTCTTCATGGTAGCTTCATTTCTCTCTTGCATTTTGACCAAGCTTTGAGTGGACTGAGCAATTGCTTGTATGGCTGCCTCAAGACTTAAAATTCTACTTTCATGATGGTCTATTGGTGGTATGATGGGGTGGAAAGTGGTTGCTGGAAGTTATTTGTAGGGGTAGAGTGGTAGTTTTGGGGGTTAGATGTTGGTGCGGAAATGCTATTTTGATGAGTTTGTGGATTGTGGTGGGGTGGTTGATATGTATTTTGTGGTTTCTTGTATTGATTATTATTAGCGTTTTGCTGGTCGTGGTTTGAGTAAGTTGTGTTTCTTGAGTTGTTTTGGTTTGAGTTTTTCTGCCACGGTTGCTGGCTGTGGGTGTGGTTATCTCCCCATCTGAGATTTGGATGGTTCTTCCAGGATGGATTGTAGGTGTCATCATAAACCTCATTTTGGCATGAGCCTTGGTTGTGCACATATTGAGGTTGTTCCTGCTGCTGATTGTGGTTTTGGTTGCTTCTTGGGTTGTTTTGATTTGAGTTCCTCTGCCATTTTCATGAGTTGCAAGGAGCCTCCAGCTGAGTGGTCAAGTGATTCTTGAGCCTTTAGGGTGAGTCCTTCATAGAAGTTCTGTAGCTTGTCTCATTCAGTGAACATTTCTGGTGGACATTTCCTCAGCAGAGCCTTGTATCTCTCCCATGCTTCATACAGATTTTCAGCATCTTGGCTTGAGTTGTAAAGGGAATTGGGAATTGGATTTGCAGAAATTAAACAAGGAAAAGTAAATTGCAACAAACAGAGAAATAGAAGATGTCTTGAATCAAACCGGATCTTAAACAGGAAAGTAAATGAGCATGGAAAGCAGTAAACAGAGATTCCAAAAGAAAGCTCCCTTAAAAACTTGAATTCTATCTTATTTATACACTTTCTTCAAAAGATCTTCAAGCCTTGAGTTGGGCCTTTGCTCTTGGTAGAATTGGGTTGAGAGAGGCCTTGGTTGATTGCTCTTGGAGTTTGGAGAGGAACCAAAGTGAACCAATTGAACCGGGTTGGAGTTTTGCAAAAATTTGAGTAAAAGTTTGAGTAAAAGTTTGAGGCTAACTTTTACTCTAACTTTTACTATCAGCCTCCATGCTTTGCTGCTATCCACGTTAGGGCAAAAGTTAGGGGTCTAACTTTTGCTCCAACGTTGGCCTCCTTATGTGTACTTATGGCGCCAACGTTAGCCCAAAAGTTAGAGGCTAACGTTGGCGCAAACTTTTGCTCCCCCTTTGTATTGTTCATGTGCCAACGTTAGCCCAAAAGTTAGAGGCTAACGTTGGCGCAAACTTTTGGGGGCCAGGGGGTGTTTTTCTCATGCCAACCAATCAAAGGAAACATGAAAATCTACCCAATTGGCTTGCTTTTGGCTCAAGAAAGTGCATAATTCAATTGAAAACAAAAGAAAAAGGCTAGTGAAACTAGGCTAAGATGACTTGTCATCAGCTACCAAGAGGAAGAGGTTGAAATTGAAGAAGCTTACAAGGAGGTGGAAGAATTCAAAGAAGAGCACAAGAGAGTGGAGCTTGCAAGATCATTAGAAACACCTCTTCCAAAGCCATTACCATCCAATACAACATTCAAGTGGGTAAAATTCTTATCCTTGACCTTTACTTTCCCACTTGAATATGGTTTACTTGAGACAGATGGTTAACTTAGAGCTCTTTGTGGCATTAAGAGTAAGAAGGAGATGGTTAGTGGTAGGAGTTGTCAGGCAAGGTTCAAAATGGTTGTACGCTCCAAGTTGAAGTGCAAGATTGGTGTAGAGCTCGATAGAATGGGTCTAGGAAGTCGTTTGGGTACTTCATTGAGAATTCAAATTGCTTGCCACCCGGTTGAAACAATGGTAATCCACTTCAAGACGGGTGTAGAAACAAGATTTGGGATCCGGGCATACAATAGGATTAATTATGGGAGCTCAAAGCTTGTGAAGAACTCCATCAAAGCTTGAGAAATTTACCTAGTATTGATAGAGCTTATTGGAAATCCAAGCATTGGTGGAAGTTTCAGGATGAGTTCAAGTACAAGCCACCATGACAAGGAGCTCACCAAATGTCCAACTTAAGGACTTTAACCAAAAGTGCTAGGTAGGAGACAACCCACCATGGTATAATCGTCTCTTTTTATTCTTAGTTTTATTTTATTTTAATTTTATCAGTGTTAATTCGTAAATTCTGCATCATCATCTGCAATCTATATTCTGCATTCTCTATATATAAAGCGCGTCCCACGCGTGCGCGTGAACCACGCGCACGCGTCACATACGACGCTAAACCATACAGAAAGTTACGCGAGAGACGCGCAGGAGGGGTGCGTGGCGCACAGGCCACCCCACGCATACGGGTACGCGTGGGCATGAAAAATTGGCATAAAAGCGTGTTAAACAGAGAGTTGTGCTGGTCTGGGGCTGGTACTGTGCTAGAGGTACAAAATCACCCACGCGTACGCGTCCCTGACGCGTGTGCATCATTTCGCTTTCAGACCACCCACGCGTACGCATAGGCTACACTTACGCGTCAAACGGCCAACTCAGTGTCCACGTCACGCGTACGCATCGCGCCCCGTTTCTAAATTCTTACTTCTTTCTTCCCTCCTTTCTACTTCTTTCTTCCCTCTTTCTTACTTTCTTCTTCTTCATCTTTTTAACCTCTCATCCCTCTTCACTTTCATTCATTGCATTTTAATTTTTTGCATATTATTATCTCCTTTTCTAAATTTATTATTTTTCCGTTGGTGTTAAATTTTCTTATTCAACTGTTACATCTTTTCTTGAATTATTCTGGTGCTTCATGACTTATTTTATTCTGATTGGGTATTATTATTCATAAGTCAATGCTATTCTTTTATGATACTTGCATTCCATTTGCATTGATATGCACTTATATTATCTTGCATTACCCACTCCCTCTCCCCCATTTGTTGCAATTTTTGCACTATTAATATGCCATTTGCTTCTAATGTTTTCTCACTTGCATGTTGTAGCTACCATGTAATTGAGACCCTCATTATTTGGCATTAACCCAATCATATTTTATTTGTTTTGTTATCTTTATTTCTGGGTTACTTTTCTTCTTTTCCTCTTCTTTCAGGATGGCCACCAAAAAAAAGGGAAAGGAAAAGCTTCTAAATGGGGAGACAAACAAGTCCATCTGCACAATCCTTGGAGAAAAGCATCAGTTGGAGCCACCCATCCACTTGTACATCTTAGCATGCACCGAAGACGGTGCAATCTTTAAGTGTGGGGAGGTCGATACCGACTTCCGTGGGTTAGTTATTTCCTTCTCAAACACCAATATTTTATTTTCTTTGTTCATTATTGCATTTGCATGTTTGATTGCATATTTGTTTGATTTTGTGCATATTTTACCACTTGGTTGAAGTAATATTTTCTTTTTCAAGAAACTCTTTATAGCATTTCACTAATTTGAATTAAACTTTTTGAAAAACTTGTTTGAAGAAATTTTAATTTGGAACTTGGTTTAGAGCTCGAACACACAAAACCTGTGAGATTCTTGAGCTTATTTGAATTGGTTGCATTTTACCAACCAATATTTTATTTTTGGTGTGTGTTTTTCTCTCTAAAATTGTGATGTTTGTCTTGCTTAATTCTATATTTCCATGGTTTGATGTATGCATGCACTTATATGATTGAGGCCTTGTTTCACTAAGCTTACATACCCATATGGCCTTATCCTTTCATTATCCTTTGCAAACCAATTTGAGCCTATTTTACCCCTTTTATTCTTTCACTACAAGAAAAAAGGCCTATGGCCACGCTTTTTTCTTGCCACGCTTCAAAAGCGTGGCCAAAAGTGGTCAATGGCCACGCTTTTATGAGGGTGGCGATAGATTAGAGATTTGGCCACTTTTTTTTTGCCACGCTTCAAAAGCGTGGCGAAAAAGATCAATGGCCACGCTTTTGTAAGGGTGGCAATTGATTAGAGAAACGGCCACGTTTTTTTTCTGCCACGCTTCAAAAGCGTGGCCATAAAGAGAAACAAGGGCGTTTTAAAAGCGTGGCGACAGGGTTTCATTACGGCCACGCTTACAAAACGTGGCCATATCCTGGTACTCTTTTGGCATGCTTTAAAAGCGTGGCCAAAAGTTTTTTTTCTGCCACGCTTCGAAAGCGTGGCCGTAGAGTGAAACAGCGACATTTTATAAGCGTGGCCAGAGGGTCCCAACCCATTGACTATAACCCGGCCCCAAACCCGGTCCCCAACCCGGTCCCCAACCTATTGACACTAACCCTAATCTTCGAAAACCACTCTTTCACCTTCGAAACCACTCGCCTGGAAGAGCTCCTCCCAACCTTCACCCTTCGCCCTTCGCCCTTCGCCGTCGTCACTCGAAACCACTTCTTCTTCATCTTCTTAATCTTCATCTTCGTCTTCATACTCTTCTTCTCTTTCTTGTTCTTCTACCAATCTTTCTGGATCTCTCTGTTCCTGAAGCCTACTTGGTTGGTTTGTTTGAGGACACCAACTTGTGTGCCATCCATGCCAAAAGGTCACCGTAATGCCCAAAGACATTCAACTTGCTCGCCGCATCCGTGGTGAACATGCTTAGGCTGATTGATTTCATGCTTCTTGATCGCTTCGGAATACACCTTGTGTTACTAGTTTAGTATTGTTCAAGTTTCCTATGCCATTGTATAGTTCTTGACAACCTTTTAGGTTTCAATTGATGTCTTTAGAATGATTATTTTGGTTATGGTACAGTAGATCATAGAAAGATACTACAAATGGAATGATTTGATTACTGGTGTAAGACAGTTTATTTTGGATTTAGCTCTTAATAATTAATATTAACTTTGATACAATTCTGAATGTGTTGGGTATTTGATATGTGAACTTCAGTAGAATTTCTTTCTCAACATGACAGCAATGATAGAGCTTTGTAATTTAACGGTCGTATCTCTTGTTATTGCCACGCTTTAAAAGCGTGGCCGTATCTATCCCTATTGCCACGCTTTAAAAGCGTGGCTGTATCTCCCTCTATTGCCACGCTTTAAAAACGTGGCCGTATCTTCCACCTTTGGCCACGCTTTAAAAGTGTGGCCATATCTTCCACCTATGGCCACGTTTTTAAACGTGACAATCTATAAAAAGCGTGGCAAAGAAAAAAGCGTGGCGATAAGTTTGAAAAAGCGTGGCGACAGAGCAACCGCCACCCTTGTAGAGGCCACCCTTTCAAAAGCGTGGCGATAGCTGAAAAAGCGTGGCGAAAAGCTATCGCCACGCTTTTTTCAGCTTTTCGCCACGCTTTAAAAGCGTGGCAATAGACATATTTTCTTGTAGTGTTTACTTTAGCACATCATTAACTCTAAGCGGAAAACAATAATGTCCTTAATTTGAATCTTTGGTTAGCTTAGACTAGTGAGAGTGCTCATGAATTAAGTGTGGGGAAAATGGGTTTGGAAACATTTGGTTTGAGAATTGAGTATGTTAGAATTTTCTGAAAAGAATAAATGACCATTTGTACCCATGAGAGATGAAAACGCTGACATTTGTACCCATAAAAGCTCGAAACTAATCTTGTACCTATGATAGATGCTGTCCATGTGACAAAAGTGCCCTGGCTTGGATCTAAGCTTGGTTCGTGGGTTTCCAAACCTACGTGGCACTCCCAAACCCCCCCCCCCCCAAATCTGAGCCAACCATTCACCATCATCATCTTCATCTTCTTCACAATCATCCCCATCCATCACTGTCTCTTCCTAGCCACCATAACCTCCATCACCATCACCTCAGCACCGCCACAGCCACCTCCCTTCACCACAACCTCTGGCGACAACCCACACTGCCGCGCCCCTTTCTCTTCTTCTTCCCCTCTTCTCACCTCCGTTGAGCCCAGAAACCACATCGCTAACTCCTCCTCTGGCCACTCAAACCCTTCAATTTCTCATCAACCTCTTTATACGGAACGGCACACCGATTCTCGGCCACTCTATTCTTCTCCTCTAGCATGTTAATTGCAGACTGTTTCTTCCTTGGAGGTGTTGGAAGCTTATCAGCAATGGCCATTGAAGGATTTAGACATGCCAACAACTCCTCCACACGATCCTCAAGATCCATATCTCCATGAATCCTAGCAAAATTTCGAAGAGCCTCCCAAATGTCATCTTCAGGCTGAAATGGCTTACTCTCAATGAACTCCTCAGCTTCATTCAACTGACCGGCATTACCCAGAATGTTAATAACCTCCATGTAATGCTCCATGGTGAGAACAATTCCATACTCCTTCATTGATTCAAAGTGCAATAATCCTTCCTCTACAGCTTCTTCCCTTGCACACGCAGCCAAAACCAATGCAAAAGTTTCACTCTCAGGCCGTATCTCTGCCTCCTTCATCTCCTGAAAAACCAACAAAGCATCATCACCATCTCCATTTTCAGTGTATCCAATGATCATCAAGTGCCAAGAACTCATGTTTCTCTTTGGCATTCGTCAAACACCTTGCATGCAATATTCATGTTACCACATTTTCCATACATTCCAATCAACTTATTGTTCAATTCAACCTCCCCTCGAAACCTCGATCTTCTCAAGAACTCATGAACCCTTTTCCCATACTCAAGCGACCTCGTACCCTTGCACAAATTCAACATGGCGAGAAAAACACCATAATCAGCAACAGAACCTCCGTTTTCCCGTGTCTTCCATCCCCTGCATTTTTTCCTGAGTTTTGTTTCTTTCATTATATTGCTTTTAGTTCATTTTGATTAATTTGGTTAGTTAGAAATGCATGTTAGTGGATTTAGGTTTATTTTGATTCATGCTGGTGTTTGAAAATTTTGCTGTTTTGGTGGAGAGGATGAGCTGGCGCTGTGGTTTCTAGGCTCAGCGGAGGTGAGAAGAAGGGAAGAAGAAGAGAAAGGGGCACGGCAGTGTGGGTTGTCGCCGGAGGTTGTGGTGAAGGGAGGTGGCTGTGGCGGTGCTGAGGTGATGGTGATGGAGGTTATGGAGGTTATGGTGATGGTGATGGTGAAGAAGATGAAGATGATGATGGTGAATGGTTGGCTCAGATTGGGGGGGGTTTGGGAGTGCCACGTAGGTTCGGAAACCCACAAACCAAGCTCAGATCTAAGCCAGGGCACTTTTGTCACACGGACAGCATCTATCTTGGGTACAAGATTAGTTTCGAGCTTTCATGGGTACAAATGTCAGCGTTTTCATCTCTCATGGGTACAAATGGTCATTTATTCTTTCTGAAAATGTGAAAGAAATGTTTAGGACATGTTCATGCATTCAATAATTTAATCATATGCATTAAGAAAATTAGAAAAAAATAAAATAAAATAAAATAAAATAAAATAAAATAAAAAAGAAAAAAAAAAGAAGAAAAAGAGAAAAAGAAAAGAAAAAGAGCAAATAAATAAAAGGGGACAAAATGCCCCAAAGTAAATGGTGAAAGCGATGCATATATACTGTACTCAAAATTAGGATGCATGAATATGTGGAAAACATGGTTAATGGATAGTCAGATGTGGTATTATGATTACATGGATTGTCTAAAGTTAGGTGGAAAGTTTAAGTTAATTAAGGATTCAGATTTTAGTCCACTTGGCCAAATACAATCCTACCTTGACCCTAACTCCATTACAACCCTTAAAAGACCTCTTGATATGTATATCTGTGCATTAATTCTTTGTTGATTGGTAGAAGAAAAGCAAGCCTTAGAAATCAAGGTTAGTAGAGAATTGAGAGAGTCGAACCTTAAACACTTGAGTGATTAGAGTGTATACACTTCCGGTGAGGGTTTGATGCTCGATTCTTTATTCCCGGCTTTCATGAGTTATCTTCTTCTTGCAAGTCTATTTGTACTTCATTTTTATGATTTGAATTAGTGAAATCCAGGTCATATTTATTCCTGAAAGATTTATTTACTTTTGACCAAGTAGGTAGAAGTATTTTTGCATTTAGTTGCATTCATATAGATAGGTTGCATTTCATAAGTTTTACCATTCCTCTTCACTCTTATAGCTTCTCTTGAGCTTAGCATGAGGACATGCTAATGTTTAAGTGTGGGGAGATTTGATGCACCACTATTCTGCGGTACATCTTGTGCTTAATTGAGTGGATTTTATCCACTATTCTCACACTTGTTCATGTAAATTGCATGTTTTACATTTTCCTTCCTAATTCTGTGCTATGATTGAAAACATGTTTCCTGGGCCTTCAAATTACTAAGTATTAATCCTCTCTTATTACCATTCGATGCCTTGATATGTGTGTTAAGTGATTTCAGGGTTTATAGGGCAGGAATGGCTTAGAGGATGGAAAGGAAGCATACAAAAGTGGAAGGAATACAAGAAACTAAAGGAATTGCTAAGCTGTCCAACCTGACCTCCTGGTACTAAATTGACCATAACTTGATCTACAAATATCCAAATGAGGCGGTTCGCATTGCGTTGGAAAGCTAACATCCGGGGCTTCGCAATGATATATAATTTGTCATAGCTGCCCTGAAGATAGGCAACACGCACACGTGACCTGGCAAAAACTCAATCCGCGCGAACGCGTGGCGACACTCACGCGTGACTTTGCCGGGTGCTGGACGTATCAGAAATCGCTGGGGGTGATTTCTGGGCTGTTTCTTGCCCAGTTCTCGGCCCAGAAAACACATATTAGAGGCTATAAAGTGGGGAAATATATTCATTCAAAAACACAACATTCATACAACATTCATAATTCACAATTTTAGGTTTTAGATGTAGTTTTCTAGAGAGAGAGGCTCTCTCCTCTCTCTTAGGATTTAGGATTTAGGATTTCTCTTAATTTTAGGATTGCTTCTTCTCAATTCTAGGTTCAATGTTCCTTTGATTTATGTTTCTCTTCTACTTTTATTTGCTCTATTACTTTAGTTGCTCTATTTCACTGGCTAATTACTTATGTTGCCAAATTGGCTTATAAACTCTTCATGTTAGATTTGAATATTCTATTTAATGCAATTTGAGGTAATTCAGATTTATGATTACTTTCTTCTATTTATGATATAAATAATTTAGATTTTTCCCCCTTTGCTTTGGTTAAGTAATTGGTGACACTTGAGTTGTCAAACTCAGTTGTTGATTGAAAATTGGAATTTGCTTATTGATTTGGATCCCTCTAAAGCTAGTCTTTCCACAGGAGTTGACTAGGACTTGAGGAATCAAATTAATTAGTCCACTTGACTTTTCCTTATTTAGTAAGGGTTAACTTAGTGGGAGCAATAACAATCCTCATCACACTTGATAAGGATAACTAGGATGGGATTTCTAGTTCTCATACTTTGCCAAGAGTTTTTATAGTTAGTTTGTTTCCATTGCCATTTACTATTGTTGTTTCTTATCTTAAAAAACCCAAAAAGATACTTTTTTTCCATAACCAATAATAAACACACCTCCCTTCAATTCCTTGAGAGACGACCCGAGGTTTAAATACTTCGGTTATAAATTTTATTGAGTTTTGTTACTTGTGACAACCAAAACTTTTGTACGAAAGGATTCTCTGTTGGTTTAGAAACTATACTTACAACGGAAATTTATTTGTGAAAATTCTTTACTGGCAGAAAATCAGTTCGTTCAATACACATGTTCATATAGTTGTATATATATAATTTACTATGTATATTTCACTATTAAAGTAGACAATAATAATTGTTATACTTGGTTTTATATATAAATTAAATGTACGTTAAAAAAAGAAAAACATCTCTAATTATGGGGATATATTCCCCTATATATAATACAGACACTACAACAGACGCGGTGGATGCCTGCACCGAACTTCCTGCGGTGTCACAAACCGCAGCAACTTGGGGTGGATTGCTGCGATTCATCTCCAATTTAGCCTTCTGCCACCGAATCGATCTGCTTTTGTGTCGAACCCACTAAACCCGCCGCTAACCCCAAACCATCTACTGATATTATAACCCAATTTCACCCCATGATACCCAAAATAAGGTTCTGATAAACCCGCCAAAGGAGAGTGCAGAGCGCGCGAAACCATTCCCTACTCTACGGTGGCCCAATCTGTGACCGTGGAGTCTCCTGGCTGTCGATCCATCCTTCTCCCTCCTGCCATCGACCCTTTCTAGAATCAGATCTGTAGCTCAGATTCTTCATCGCGCGAACACACAAGGGGCAGAGGCACGAAGCACATCTCCCCGCGCCCATCCTTGTCGACGTTCTCCTCCGGACACCACTAACAGCTGCATTGCACTTCCTATTGCCGATGGATCCATATTCGACTAGCTTCGTGGTTTACAAACCTTGAAGAGGTTAAAGTAAATAAATAAATACCAAATCTTCCTCACAGCAGCCCCAGTCGCGCGTACATTCCCAATCCTCCCATAGTTGAATCCTTATTTTCGCTTTTCACGTGGTCGGTTCTGAGCAGCGTAGTCAGTATTGTTGCGCCCTTGGCTCCCTCACGGTCGTCAGTCAAATCCTCTTCCACACGGTCATCGTACTCGTTGAGGTAACAAGTTCCAGCTCTTTTATGCTAATAGTTATGTTCCTCATATTGGGTCAGTTTTTTATGTTGGGACCTGAGCATTTTTAGTTGAATGGGTGCACTATGTATCAATGCTATTATGAAGAAATCACATTACTTGACATCCGCTGGTCACAAGTGTCAATTATATTAAGTAAAAAAATATTCTCTTGGTTAAAAAAATCTGTAATCGTTACACTTGCTAGGAATATGAACATTGATAACGGTAATGGTGAATCTAATGGAGTAGATGTTGCTCAAGCAAAGAGGGAATATTAACTTTAGGCATATTTTCTTAATTAATTCTGTTAGGATTATTAATGATGGATGTTAACTTTAATCATAGTTTCTTAATTAATTATGTTATGATTATTAATGATGGATGTTAACTTTAATCATAGTACCTTAAGTAAAAATATATGGAATTTAATACACATGTGATAAATAGCAATATCAAAAATGGTAATTAATAATCTAATGCAGTAGATGTGGCTCATGCACATAAAGAATTAGGAAAACTAGTAATTTATTTATGCTCTGTATACTAGGTTTCATTTTTCCAACAGAATATCCTATGGCTTTATTAGTGTCTTTGTCCATTAACAGCTTTCCCTTTGAAATATAATTTGATTCTTCTAATTTACATGTAGTTGGATCATTTGGAAAAAGAGATACTATTTATATAATTAATATATGTACATATATAGAATGGTTTTTACTATCTTGTTACATAGTTAAAATGTGAGTAATGCTATTAGCCTAAGACGCGGTGGTTTCGTTAACAGATTGTAGATGTAGATAATTTTAGCTAATATCCACTGTTTAGTTATGGGAATTTAATACGACATAGAAGGTGAAGGAGAAATAGCGGATATTTGTTGGTTAATTATTCTATTCTTCCATGAGGAATTAATCTTTTTTGGCATGATACATGTGTTTATACTAGAATTGTAAGATGCCCAGGAAAGCTCGCTTCAAGAAAGGCACAAGAGTGGAGCCACCACGTCAGCAGACTCCAGCTGTACCTCCTGTGTCTTCACCATTCGATGATGATGACTGGCTCATCCCTCCGCCCCCCAATAATGGTGGTGTCTCTGTAGCGGCTCTTCTGCAACCCTTTCGTCCACCCAGGAGCGAACCAAGACCTGAGCCACAAGCCGCTAACGGTTCACAAGTGACAGAACCTTGCAATGAAGACATTGACCCGGAGGCGAACGAGGTAGATTCGTTTGATGAACACATTGACAGGATGTTTACTGCTGCTGATGCTGCAAAGTGCAAAGGATGAAAGACTACTGAGTTTTGGGATATTGATCTCATTGGTAACAAGTGTTGAACCATAAAACTTTTTAGTTGATCAGCTAATGATATTGTTATGCTCCTTACATGTTGGGCACATTGAGCACATAAATAACATTTTTTCTTCTTTATTGATAGATTCTGAAGGAATAATCAAGCAAGCTAAAATGAGTGTGAGGGAGGCTATGTTGCGGTCTCTTAATGGTAGCAAGATCATCCTGAGGTTCAATGAGGAACTGCAGGCAGTCGGAGATGGATCTGGCCTGTTGAGTGGCATTATAGGAGTGCTGGGTTCTTATTATAGCAAATTTCCTATCTGTGAAAAGAGTTGGGCAAAGGTGTGGGCAAAGACAGGGTTTATGATGATTGTAAAAAGGTAATGACTTTCAGCATTATTTAATCATATCAAACCTTCAACTTGCAATTACTTACAGCTGGACATTGTCGTCGTAGGAAATGTTCCACTTCCAGGATAGCAGTGGTAGAATCAAGAAAACACTTTTGCAACAAATGGGGAGGTCCTGGAAAGACACAAGGGGGAGGCTGTTTGACTCGTATTACAAACCAACAAAGGTTGAGAAGCACCCCGAGGGAATTCCAAAAGTGCATTGGAAGTGGTTCATTGATTATCGTAATGATCCTGCAACAAAGGTACCCCATTCATTTAATACATATACTTTTTTTAAAAATGAAATCCATTCAAATCAAAAAATGTAATCCATTAATATTTTTATATGATTTGGTATATATAAATAGTTTTTATTCCGATTGAGCTAAATTCGAATCCTGTTGATTAATATACATGATTAATTCACTTTAATATATCAATTATCAGCATAGGTCACAGTCCAGAAGGAATGTTTGACTAAGATCATAATATATACATGCATGATGCTGAGATTGGTGTACACCAACCTTCCTTATTACAACCTTATTTTTTGTAGGTTACCATATAAGACATTTAATTTAATTTGAGTACCCCTATTATTATAATTTATGCTATATGATTGTTATTGGACTATCTCACAGGGACCTACTAAATATTTTTTCCGTTAGTTGTGGTGAGAGTTATGGGTTGCATTTACATATTAGAAATACAATAATATTGTTAACTTCTTATATATAAATAGGGACTGCACTATTGTTCTTATTAAAGCAATACTTAAATTAAGATTGCGTACAGTTTATTCAAATTCCAGACTACTATACTTAATGCCCCATTATTTTGAGTCTCTTGCAACGTAGGATATATGTATAGTATAGCTATATTTATTACTTCGTTGAATTCAAGCTCACTGTTGATTTTAATAGGCGAAGTACAAGCAAAACGCGCTAAATCGAAAGAAGTAACTTTACACGCACAATGGCGGATCTAAAAGCTTGGCTAGGGCTAGGGAAGAAGAGGTAATATAAAGTTGTAATCAAGTATAAGTGGCATTTAGTGTTGATTTATTCATAGATTCAAACAATGTTAGAAGTATTGAAAAAATTTAAAGAAGTGAAATTCATGGCATAAATTGTATTGTCACGGTCACAAAAACAAGGAAGGACAGTTGGTAGGGGAGAAGTATGGATCTTAAAGCACAAAAGATCTTATGGCAGCTATATACATAAAGAAGCTCAGAGGATTGGTGTAAGTACACTTAATCATATATGTTGTAACATGTTGGGTTTAGTTATTAAAATGTCTTGAGTATGCTATTAGCCTAGTGTGATTGTGTAATTTTGTTTATGCCTGCAGGAAAAAATATCTGAGATTGAGCAGCTGGATGAATCTACAAGAATATTGTCAGAAAATGATTTCCTTGCCCAAGCTCTGGGTAAAGAGCACCCGGGTAGAGTGCGTGGGATGGGACATGGGCCGACACCAAGTCAACTCTTCCATCTGAGTTCGCAGCCGCCGGTAGATAGAGCTCAAGTAGAAGAGGCCCAATGGATGCTGTGTGAACTACAAGCGGAGGTGACGACCGAAAAATTGAAGAGGAAAGCAATGGAGGATGAATTAGCAGCAGAGAAAACGAAGAGGCAGGCAATAGAGAGTGTGCTGAGTTATCTGGTCCAACAGCAATGTGGGGAGCTGCCTCCAGACATCGCTGCACGGATGAATTCTTTGGACGGACATGGCGGAAAATAGAAATTAGGATTTATGTGATACTTTGATTTTCAGTATATGTTTTGTTTATGTTAAACATGGGGCATTAATTATTAGCCAAGTACTTTACCTTTTTGGGTGATTATTGAAATACTTTATTGACATTATTAAAATAGACATGTTAGTTTGCTTCGCAGTTAAATATTAATGAGTTTTTTTTTTCATAGTGCAGAATTTTAGAGAAAAAAAAGTATAATATTCTTTAAATAAAAAAGATGGAAAAAATTTATAAAATCTAATAAAAAATATAAAAAAATAAAAAAATTAAATAACGATAAGATTATTTAAATAAAAAG
>NC_029785.2:52458979-52460693 GCF_000816755.2 Arachis ipaensis | reverse complement strand
TAGGTGACTATTGAAATGCTTTATTGACATTATTAAAATAGACATGTTAGTTTGCTTCGCAGTTAAATATTCATGAGTTTTTTTTCCATAGTGCAGAATTTTAGAGAGAAAAAAGTATAATATTCTTTAAATAAAAAAGATGAAAAAAATTTATAAAATATAATAAATAAATAAAAGAAATTAAATAACGATAAGATTTTTTAAACAAAAAGAAGTTAAAAAAATACCCAGGTTTGTAAAATTAATCAAAATAAAATTAAAAAAAATCTCAGAATAGCGGCGGTTTTAACCCGCCGCGAATAAAGTACATAAGAAACGAAGCAGAAAATAGCGGTCCAGCGAATTGCGGCGGTTATAAACCGCCACTAAGGTGTTCGACGCAAACCCACTGATTTGCGGAAGTTATGCCAGTGATTGCTGGTAACTGCCGCAAAATGTGACTGTGGGGCCTTTATGCGTTGCGGATGTTGTTCCGCTGGCACCCTGTTTAGCGGCGATTTTTAGCAAATAAACCGCCGCCGTTCACCGCTTGTCCTATAGTGAGACCACAAAGTTAATAGCTATGATAATGATGAATGGGAAAGTATGGGGAGCCAATGGAATATTTGTACAATACGTACAATGGAGGTTTAGGGAGTATTAGAGATATAAATATTAGTGTAACCTTTTTTCATTAGCGTAAACCTCTGGGATGAGTGGTATCATGACGTGGTATTAGAGTTCTAAATCCAAAAGATCAAAAGTTCAATCCTTGGTGAACCCCAAAATCAGCTTAAGCTTTTGAGATGAGTGGTTTTATGATATGAGATGTTTATTATCCCTAGTACCCGAATGGTTATTCTGAATATTATGGGAGATGTTCATTTTATAACTCATATAGTCTATTGTACAAATAAGTCATTGGCTCCCTAGCAGCCTAGCAGGACTCATGCTGAATTATAAGTGAAGTTTGTGACTGAAGTACATATCTTCTTGTCGTTGCTCCTTTTATCTTCTTTGGAATAGTGAGATATGCTATTACTGTTTTTTTTTTTTTTCTTATACAATGGTAATAGATAATAACAAATGACTATTGCATCCTATCTTCTCATAGATGCTTCTAATTTCTGCTTAATTTATTTGTTTTATTTATGCTTGAATCTATTTCACATAATCTATTTTTATCATATTTTTTTTACCTATAATATAAGTTTACTTGTCAGTTCAGTTGTGCATGGTTATTTCTCGGTCTTTTCTAGCTATAGAATATTATAAATACTATTGGATTTGTTAAAAATTGGAGACTCCTTTCAATGTAAAAAATAATGTAAACATCTTATTGTTGTGTTTTATGTATGATTGAATTGATTATGAAAAAAATTTAAGCTTGAAAATTTTTGAAGAAATTAATATATCCGTAACAGTAGGTCATTAATATAATCTTCTTGTAATATTTTTTTAGGGCGAACATAGTAGGTTATTATTAGTATATTATTAACAAGATATCAAAGTGCCATATATGTCCGTAAACCTAAATCTAAACACGAAGAGAAGTTAATTTATAATTATTATTTCAAATAATTGAAAAGGCATATATAAAAATGTATTATATATAATTACATCATCATATGTTTAACAATTTTTTATCTGCATTCTCCAACTTTATGTGTTTACGTGAGCGCAGAGTCATTCCTTTGAGGCTTGTGGTTATTTTATTTGGGAAGCTAGTTGGGAT
>NC_029785.2:52453852-52458884 GCF_000816755.2 Arachis ipaensis | reverse complement strand
AACAATTTTATATGATTTATTTTAAATAATTTGAGATCTAGAGTTTAATATTTTTATTTTTATAAATAAAAAAAATTAATTATATTACCTTATATTTTAAATTAGAGTACTTGATTGAAAGTCAATTAATAAATTGATAAATGATAGTATTCTTAAAGTAATTTTAAGGATTTAATTAGGTTTTAAATTAATACCCTATCCCCTAATTTTATTAACATTACCCTTATACCTAGTTGAAACTCTAACCCTAACTAAAACCTAACCCACACACACTACCACCCCCTTTTTCCTTTTCCCTTTCTTGTAAAAACGCGACAAACAACAGCAGAGAAGGAGAGCTGCGAACTAGAACGGAAAGGAAGGTAGGGAGCCGTGCTGCCACCGCACCACGTCCAGCCTGTCCCACCGCCGCTAAGCTGCCGTCGACGCTGTTGCTAAAAGAAAAGAACGATGCGACGCGAGGGGAGAGAGAGAACTCGTGCCATCGTGCTCCTTGGCGCCATCGTCGAGGTCACCACACGTCGCCACCACTGGTGGGAGCCCGAGGACAGACACGATCGAGAAGCAACATCTCGTCGCTGCCGTCGAAGAAATCCCAGCCATGCCATCGCCGACGAACGAGGCAGAGAGAGAGAGAAAGTAGCGTCGCCTCCATCATTAGAGGAAACTTCGGCCGTCCTTTCCACTGGAGCTTGTCGCTAGAAGAGAGGAGGTGACGGTGGTGGAAGTTTCCGCCGCTGCTCACTGAACAATGCTGAAAAACTGTTGCTGCAGCCACCAGAGAACACCCCTGCAGCTGCCCAACCCTTTCCTACTCCAGTTTGCATTCCGACTCTAGTTCGTTTATGCCGGATTTTGTTCTTCTGAGTGTCGAAGCTACTGTCATTGTTTCGTTTTCATGTTTTCCTTTGTTACAGTAAGCATCTCTATTTTGAAACCCTCACCGCTAGTGTATATGTGTTCTGTTATGAGTTTGGTGAAGATTCTGAGGTTTTTGTAACGTAGGGTCAAGTTCCGGTTGTTACATGTCACGTTTGGAGTTGCTATTGTTGCTGCAAAAGTGGAATGTAGCTATGATTGTGGCTGCCGCTGTTGCGGACTGAGAAAAAGGAGTTTTTGACGTGCTATATAGCTTTCGGGTTTTGACTATTCGAGGTAGGAGCTTTTATTAAAACTTTTTTTTATTTTCAAGAATTGTTACAAGTCGATATTGATATGAAAAATATACTTTTATGATTTTGTAAATCTTATGGGTTGGTCTGAGTTGTGTAGGATGGATGAAATTGTTTGCTTGATTGATTTATTAATTGATTTGGTTAATTATAGATTAAGTGTTGTTTTGGATGAAGATAAATTGAGAATTTATGAAAATGAGGGTCTTGTAAACTTTGAATGAACGAGTAATTTTCCTTTGGCTTTAATGGAAAAAGATTTAAAAGGGGGTAATTTTTATTAAAATAAAAAGTGGCTCAAGTTCAAAGGAAACGATTTGATTATTGAAAATGATTTGGCATTTGGAAACGGTCTAATTAACGAAAAGATTTGATATTTGAAAATGGTTTGATTATTGAAAATGATTTGATATTTGGAAATAGTTGAGAAGGGTTTGAAGAACATTTGGATGGGACTCGAGAAGGGTGACAAAGTCTGAGTTTTAGAGGAGATGCTGTCGAAATTTTTATAAAAATTGGAGATTTGATTTGAAGTGTTATTAAAAAAAAAGAAAAGTTATATTATTTAATTTCAAATTATTAAAATAAGAAATGAGGTATGTTTTGGAGCTTTATTTATTAAGAAAAGTGATTATAAATTGAGTTTGATTATGATTTTGAGTATGATTGATTGTGAGTATTATTGAAATGTGATTGGCAAAGACGGTCGTCTTATCCTGCTTGCGTGTTTGAGATTGAAATGTGAGTATGGTTGATGTTGTGAGGGCGGTGATTTTGTCCCGCTCATGGATTTGGCAAGTTGAGGATGAAGGATTCCCTCTCTTGTCATGGTATAGATATGCGAAAGCTAGAAAGGCACTCTCCTTTGTATTATTTTCTCCCATATCTTTCTCTAGTTGTAAGGTAGAAAGGCATACTCCTTAAAAGTGGAAAGACACTCTCCTTTGTAATTCCTCTAGGAGAAGGTGGAAAGGCACACTCCATCGATATAGAAAGGCACTCTCCTTCATTTGTGTTCCTCCTAGGGATGCACAACCTAGAAACAATGTCCGGGTTAGCTACCAGATGTGTTGGGTTCTAACAGTTTAACCACCACATGAGCTCAAAGCCAGTAGGACAAGCATGCATCATACTGCATTTGTTTGCTTTGTCTAGGCATGCTTAAGTGTTTTGGTTTGCCTATCTAATGATTTCTGTTTAACTGTTAATTGATGTACTTGCTACAATTACTCTCTGATTGTGTTTGCCTTGCATTGTTTGTGTCTGTGATTGATTCTATTTTGGGATTGAATTTTGATAGTGATTTGTTTTGAATTGGGCCGGAGGCTGAGTTCATTTGATTTGGGTCGGAGGCTAAGTTGATTTAATTTGGGACGGAGGCCAGGTTGATTTGCTTTGGGCCAGAGGCTATAATTGGTTGGATTAATGGTAAGTTTTATTTAAATGATTTCTTAGTAAGCCGTGAAATGTATGGAATGTTATTTTGCGTAAACTTTTTATAAGAAAAATATGAGTTTTAGATTTGGATAATGAACTGACTATCACTGCGACTAAAAAATAGTTTTATTTAAAATGTCTTCTTATGACAATTCTTAAAAACCCTCGACTAAAAACCAGTGAGGACAATGTTCTCACCCCCTATAAACTTCTCTTTTCAGGACAGACGAGGAAGCTGATGAAGTTTTTGCTAAGTCCTTAGCTGTACTGTTTCTGTTTGTATATATTAGTCATAGTTTTTCCCTCGCCTTTGTCATTATAATTTTGTAAGAGGGATATAAGTTGTATGATTTGTATGTATATAATATGTATAAGTTACTTGTGTAAGAATTTTTGTATATATTTATATGCATGTTGGTAAAAATTTAAAAGTATTTTTGGTTTTTTAAAGAAAATAGCGATACAGTTTCGAGTCAAAGACTCCGATTTTATTATTAAGAATTTTTGTTGCTAAGCGTCTGTCTCTTAATATATGCTACATATGCCTTTATGGACTTCGTCCATGGTGAGCTTAGCGTTGGCCTTGCTTAGGCATTTTAAGAGGGGTTGCAAAATACATCTTCTGTATAGGTTGGCTCTAATCATAGTGAAAAAGCTAGATTGTCTTTTGAATTTCTTATGATCTTTGATGCCTTCTGATATTGTTCCAGTTTGTAGGTATTGAATGAATGGCTCTCGTCAATCTGCTTCCTGTGTAATACTCAAAACATATGTTAGTGTAACATTGGACACGTCCAGTGTTAGTTGCAATAATCTCGGCATATGAGTTTGACTCCTTGTAATTGCTACCTTTGACAAAATATCAACTCGGTAGTTTTGTTTCCGAGATATATGAGATATTTCAAATTTTGAAAAATAAGAGATAAGGTTGTTGATAATAGATAATATTATTCTAACATTGTATCCCTTACTTGGAAGTTATTGGTTAACTATTGTACTACTAAGAGTGAATCACATTTGACATCTATGGGTATTATTCCGAGGTTTTGAGCTAGTCTGAGTCCGGCTATAAGTGCTTCGTACTCTACTTGGTTATTGCTGGAATGGAAAGTGGATTATAGAGATTGTTCTATATCTGTTCCTTGGCTGTCGTCGAGCAATATTCTGGCTCAAAAACCCTGCATGTTTGAGGCTTCATCAATGTATAGTATCCATGTCTTGTTGCTCTGGGTTGGTTCGAGGGTTAGTTCTGCTATGAAGTCAGCCAAGGCTTGGACTTGATGGCCCCTTATTCTTGATGTTGTATGTCATATTCTGAGAGTTTAATGGACCATTTTATTAATCTTCCAGCGAGCACTAGTTTTGTCAAAATTTCCTTAAGGAGTGTTCCGTCCTTACTATAATAGTGTCACTTTGGAAATATTGTCTCATGCGCCTGGATGTGGTAATTAATGCTAATGCCAACTTATCCAATTTGGGATATCGGAGCTCGACATTCTGGAGAGATTTACTAATGAAATACACTGGCTACTATTTTTTACCTATTTTTGCTACCAAGACAGAGCTAATAGCATAATCGACAACAGACAAGTATAAATATAAAGGTTTACCATGCTCTCGTTTTTGGGGTATTGGGGTGAGGATAGTATGACTTTGAGCTCAGTAAACACCTATTCACAAGCTTTTGTCCATGTGAACTCCTTCTGTTTTCACAATGTTTTAAAGAAATGATGTGGTCGATTGGCGATCCGAGGTAAGAAACGTGACAGCGTTGCTAGCCGACCAGTGAGCTGTTGGACTTCTTTGACTGACTGAGGACTCCTCATTTCTAATATTGCTTGGCATTTTTCTAGGTTGGCTTCCATACCTGGGCATGTTAACATGAAACCTAAGAACTTTTCTCCATGCACTCTAAAGGCACATTTCTTTGGGTTCAGCTTCTTGTTATATAGTATCAGTTGCTAGAATATTTTCTTGAGGTCGCTTGTATGACTAACCTCAGACTTGGTCTTCGCTACCATATCGTCTACATATACCTCTATATTTTGTCCGATCTAATTGGCGAAGATCTTATCCATGAGCCTTTGATACGTAGTACCTGCATTTTTAATCCCAAAGGGCACGACCTTATAACAAAAGTTACCATAGTTATTAATAAAAGCAGTCTTATCCCAGTCAACCGAATACATGAGTATTTGGTTATAACCAGAATAAGCATCTATCAAACTTAAAGATTGAAATCCAGATGAAATATTAACTAATTTATCAATATAGGATAAAAGATATGCATATTTTGAGCAGGCTTTGTTAAGGCCAGCGAAGTCCACACACATTCTCCAACTCCCCTTATGTTTTTAGTGTAAGACCCAAAACTTTTGAAAATTTTATTATGAGTCAATTTTAATTTATTTATTTATTCGTTA
>NC_029785.2:52453386-52453794 GCF_000816755.2 Arachis ipaensis | reverse complement strand
ATTTTTCATATTCAATATTTAAAATTTTTGTAAAGAAAACTAATGTGAATTTTATATGATTCAATTTGAATTTTGAGAGATTGAATCTAAATTTTATGAATAAAATAAAATTAAGTAGAGTATTTCCAATTTAAAATTAGAGTACTTGTTTGAAAAATTTATTGGCAAATTGATAAATAAAATGGTATCCTGAACGTAATTTTAAGGATAAAATTAAGTTTTAAATTACTACACTATCCCCTAATTTTATTAAAAATTATCAAACTACCCTTATCCTTCATTCCCAAAACAAACCCTAATTGACACACACTAATCCTAACCCTAATAAACCCACTCCAGCTGCCACCCCATCACCCTCTCTCATGCAAAAACACATCCACAGAGAGAGAGAGAGAGAGAGAGAGAGCT
>NC_029785.2:52450782-52451976 GCF_000816755.2 Arachis ipaensis | reverse complement strand
AGAGATGGAGACGCTGAGGAAGGAGACATTCCACATCACCACATCTTACCACCGTCGTCGAGCTTCCATTGCCATTCGCCATTACTGATGAAGAGCCCGAGGAGAGATAGAATCACGCCAAAGAAGGAGGTTTTGGAAGGGACCACAATGGAGAAAAAGGACCAAGTTGTCACCATCGCTGGAGCCACGGTCGCCACCGCTGCTGTCAAGGGCCGTCGCAGTCAAAATGCTACTGTCGACACTACTAATAGAGCTCGTTGGAACTACTTGGGGTTGCCGCTGCTTCTTGTGGTTCTGTTCTGACTGCGTCGCCGTGATTCTAGTCACCAGTATGGTACTGTTGTCGTCAGAACCATCGCCAGAGCTTCTGCTACTCTGTTCCATCGTTCCTCCTTAGTTACAGTAAATATGCTTGTTCCGAAAACCTTACGGTTAGTGCTTTGTTATAAATTATTGAGGATTTTGCGATGTTAATGTCTTAGGGTTGAGTTACCGTAGTTTCATGATGCGTTTGTGGCTGTCGTTGCTGCGGGGAGTCCTCGAAACTGCTAGAACTGCAACCATAAGCCGTGTTCGATGATATTGTTGTTTCTGCTGCGAAATAAGAATAAAAGAGAGTTTGTCGCATAGTTGAGTGGCGATTGAAGTAGGGGCTTTTCTTAAAATTCACTTTTATTTCAAGGAATTGTCATAATCGATATCAGTGTGAAAAATATATTTTTGTGAAAGTGTGAGTCTTATGGATCAGATTGGATTGTTTTGGAGAAATGGAATGAAATTGATAATGTATTAAAAAGGGATTGAAATTCTCTAATAACAAAATTAATTAGTAACAATGCTTGAAGCCTGGTGCACGAAATTGTGATCTCAGGCAACGGCGCCAAAAACTCTATACGCACGTCTTAATAAATCATTTTTCATTCACAACTTCGATACAACTAACCAGCAAGTGCACTGGGTCGTCCAAGTAATAAAACCTTACGTGAGTAAGGGTCGATCCCACGGAGATTGTTGGTATGAAGCAAGCTATGGTCATCTTGTAAATCTCAGTCAGGCGGATATCAAATAGTTATGGAGTTTTCGAAAATAAATAATAGATAGACAGAAAATAAAGATAGAAATACTTATGTATATCATTGGTGAGAATTTCAGATAGGCGTATATAGATGCTTTCGTCCCTCTGAACTTCTGCAT
>NC_029785.2:52442513-52449486 GCF_000816755.2 Arachis ipaensis | reverse complement strand
CGTTCATAGGGAATGATGATGATTGTCACGTTCATCACATTCATGTTGAAGTGCGAATGAATATCTTAGAAGCGGAATAAGTTGAATTGAATAGAAAAACAGTAGTACTTTGCATTAATTCATGAGGAACAGCAGAGCTCCACACCTTAATCTATGGAGTGTAGAAACTCTACCGTTAAAAATACATAAGTGAAAGGTTCAGGCATGGCCGAGAGGCCAGCCCCCTAAACATGATCAATAGTCTCTTAAGATGAACAATAGATTAAAACTGAGACCAAAGATCCCTAATACAATAGTAAAAAGTCCTATTTATACTAAACTAGCTACTAGGGTTTACAGAAGTAAGTAATTGATGCATAAATCCACTTCTGGGGCCCACTTGGTGTGTGCTTGGGCTGAGCTTGAATGTTACACGTTCAGAGGCTCTTTCTGGAGTTGAACGCCAGGTTGTAACGTGTTTCTGGCATTCAACTCTGGTTCGTGACGTGTTTCTGGCGTTTAACTCCAGACTGCAGCGTAGAACTGGCGTTCAACGCCCTTTTGCATCATCTAAACTCGACCAAAGTATGGACTATTATATATTGCTGGAAAGCCCTGGATGTCTACTTTCCAACGCAATTAGAAGCGCTCCATTTTGAGTTTTGTAGCTCCAGAAAATCCACTTTGAGTGCAGGGAGGTCAGAATCCAACAGCATCAGCAGTCCTTCTTCAACCTCTGAATCTGATTTTTGCTCAAGTCCCTCAATTTTAGCCAAAAAATACCTGAAATCACAGAAAAACACACAAACTCGTAGTAAAGTCCAGAAATGTGAATTTAACATAAAAACTAATGAAAACATCCCTAAAAGTAACTAGATCCTACTAAAAACATACTAAAAATAATGCCAAAAAGCGTATAAATTATCTGCTCATCAAAGCCTCTTCGGGGGTGGATTAGGACTTGAACAATTTGTTTGTTGCCCTACTGTGTGAAAATTTAATAACTTAAAGATAATTAAAGATAACAAGCCAAGAATATTCATGTTGAGAATGGTTGGGTGTTTGAAATGGTTGAGAAGAGTTTGAGAGTGATTTGGTTTAGATGAAACTCTTGAAGGATGGAAATATTCGAATTTTAGGGGAGGTTCTGCCAAAATTTTTATAAGACTTGAATGAAATCGAATAATGAAGATAATGAGAATTATTGTGTTTTTATAAAGACTAGAGATTTTGTCTTGGAGATTAATTCGATGTTCTAATTAAAGAATTATGTCTTGGAAGAGTCTTAATCTTAAAATAGAGTTGATATATCTTATCTCTGGATGTTTAGTCCTTAGACCTTTGGCAGGGAGGCTGGCCATTCGGCCATGCCTAGACCTTTTTCACTTATGTATTTTCTACGGTGGAGTTTCTACACCCCATAGATTAAGGTGTGGAGCTCTGCTGTTCTTCATGAATTAATGTAATTACTACTGTTTTCTATTCAATTCACGCCTACTTCTTCTCCAAGATATACTCTCATACTTAATTCAGTTAAGTCAGAATGAAGGGGTGACCTGTGACAATCACCCAATCTTCGTTACTCGCTTAGCCAAGATCCGCGTGCCTGAACAACCACAAAGCGGTCTACATGATGTTCAACGTAGTCATTGGGCGACAGCCGGAGTATATTCTCTTGGATATCTAATACACGGACCGAGTCCATGAGATTAGTATCTTCGTGGTATAGGCTAGAATTATTGGCAGCCATTCCTGGGATCCGGAAAGTCTAAACCTTGTCTGTGGTATTCCGAGTAGGATCCGGGAAGGAATGACTGTGAGGAGCTTCAAACCTGCGAATGTTGGGCGCAAGTGATAGTGTGCAAAAGGATCAATGGATTCTATTTCGACGCTAGCGGGAACCGACAGATGATTAGCCATGCGGTAGCTGTACCTGGTATTTTTCATCCGAGACGAGAAATCTGACAGTTAATTAGCCGTGCAGAAACTGTAGAGGACCATTTTCACTGAGAGGATCTTACAGCTTACCATGGAAGGAAGTAACGCATGGTTGGAAGAAGGA
This sequence comes from Arachis ipaensis, assembly GCF_000816755.2. Classification (NCBI taxonomy): domain Eukaryota; kingdom Viridiplantae; phylum Streptophyta; class Magnoliopsida; order Fabales; family Fabaceae; genus Arachis; species Arachis ipaensis. Next base: position 52,447,445 of record NC_029785.2, on the reverse strand, counting down.
AATAGAAAAGCAGAGGTTCAGATGTAACAAAGCATCTCCAGACGCTTATCTGAAATTCCCACCAATGAATTACATAAGTAACTTTATTTTATTATATGTTTTATTTATATTTTAATTATCAAAACCTCATAACTAATTGAATCTGCCTGACTGAGATTTACAAGATGACCATAGCTTGCTTCAAGCCGACGATCTCCGTCGGATCGACCCTTACTCACGTAAGGTATTACTTGGACGACCCAGTGCACTTGCTGGTTAGTTGTGCGGAGTTGTGAAAAGTGTGAATCACGATTTTTGTGCACCAGTAAGCGTGTGCTTTAGTATTATTTTTACCTGGACCAGAGGGTAGCTTGGTTCTATCTTTTGCAAAGTCGTCGTTAGGATTACAAGAGCTTAGAGTTTTGTTGGAAGTGAACCATGGGAAGGGAGGCTTCTAGCAGTGGTAGCCGAAGATTTCGGACTTTTGGTGACGAACGACCAGAGTGTACATGCCAGAAGGATTACCAAACATGATTAGAAGTCTTGACGGTTGTCGGTATGGGTGATGGGTGCAGTTCAGCACCTATGACAATGGAAGTACCGACTAACACCTTTACGATTTTTAACTATGATTTTTGCAGTTTTAAGGTTTAGAATGACTTTCAAATCTGATTTGGAGCTTTGGTTTAAATGATTTGCTTTTGAAACTAGGGTTGGAAATTTTGACCAAATGATACGGTTTAAAAGGGAAAAGGGGTTCTATGATTTTGTTAACTTGTGACTTTGGGTTTGTAATTTCACTTATAGAAAGGGATTCAAATGGAAAGGGTTTTGATTTAAGAGTTTCAATGAATTTAGGAAAATCATGCTTTAAAATGATTGATTTACAAACAAATGATTTTTGACTCTTTTGAAAAAGTTTTAACAATGAGCTCATTTATATGGAACTTGTTTTAAAGGTTTTGAAAAGTATTACAAAATTGGTAATTGGTTTAAAAGAAAGAATTTTCAGATTCCTAATGACGATAATTAGAGTGACGCAGTGGAAGGCGAGAGAGAACATCGACACGGTGGGATGATAGTGAACGAGATGCTTTGGCAACTTCTTGGGTTGGTAACGTTGAAAGTAGGACGCTTCCTGGAGAATATATATATATATTACATCGTGTGATTTAGATTTTCAAAGGTGAAAATCTTTTTAGGAGGGAAGAATGTAAGAATCGCAATTAATCAACCGGTTAATTAAAGTGATTATATTGCCCCAGATTAGATTCCAAAAAGTTAGGATGAGAATTTGGGGATTTAAATATGATTTTTGAACTTAGTAGGTTTTTCTGAGTCAGGAAATGTGTTTTCTATGAAAAATCGTAAAAAACCACGAACCGGTAGTTGAACCGGTAGTTGAACCGGTTGAACCGGTTCAAGCCTGCCCGATGCTGTGCGAGAAAAAGTAAAAACAGTTAAAAATCTTAGAAAAATATTAGAAATAAAAAACCAGGGGTTAATTTTGAAGGTTTGGCCCGAAGTTAGGCCAAACGGACAAAAAACGCTAACGGATTGAACCAGGCCCAAGTTGGGCCCAAACCGAACATATATAAAGGTTCATTTAATGAACCCTAACCTCACAAACACACACAAAATCAGAAATTGAAAGAGGAAGAGGAGAAGAGATTGAACACTATTCACCTCAATCTTTCCAAGCTCATACCTTAAGTTACGGTGCTCTGATTTGCGTGCCGTCAGTGGCTATGCGTTTCTTGCGAAGAGCTCTACAAAATAAGAAACTGGTAAAGAAAATTCGAAATATTCTCAGTTCCTTTCTTGAAAATTTCGGGTACCTAGGGCTTGTGATTAAGTGAGTTTTTGTGATTCTTGGTGTTTAAGTTCACTCTAATCCTTGCTTAGCTTTGGGTTTTGACATCCAAATCTGTTGTGAAAGGTAAGAGGCTTTGATCTCTTGTGAACTTTTGATTTATGATGAGTCCTAGGTTGATTTTTGGTGATTCATATGTATATAGCTTGTTTATTGTGAGTTTGGAGCTTGTTGGTGCTTGTTCGAGCTACATTGGTGGTTGGATTTTGGTTGAAAGCTCAATTGAAGCATAAAGGAAATCGGCCAAGGTATGGTTTCGATTTTCTGTATGTAGTATATAATATTCGTGGACACTTAGGCTAGTAACCCATAGGATAGGATTGGATTTGAATGGTTAATGAGTTGTTGGATGTATTGTATGATGATGTTTGATGAAATGATGATTTTTGAGTTGATATTTATGATTAATAGTGATATGATTAGGATGAATGACTTGTGAAGTTGAGTAGTGGATTATATTGATTAATGTGATATTGGTGTTGATCGATTGGTAATGTAGTTGGAAAATTGTTAATGAAGTTTGATATATGAGATATATTGATGTTGATGTGTGGATGACGAAAGGTGAAGGAAAAATGTGGTAATTTTGGGGTAGTATGACATAGAGGTTTGAGTTTGATGAAAAGTGGAGTTTGGAATGGTTTGGTTTGGTTTTGGTTATGTTTTATAAAGGAATTGCGGAAATTGTGATTTTGGAAAAAAGTTGAATTTTGGTGAAAATTTTCCAATCATAACTTTTGCCTCGATTTCCAAAATTGGTTGAAATTTGCTTAGAATTAAAGATCTTTGAAAACTATTTAAATTGATATAAAGTTTGCAAAATTTGGAATTATGTGGAGGAAGTTATGATCATTCAAAGTTGGAATTGAAAATTTGAAAATTCTGCAAAGTTACAGAATTCTGAGTTTTCTGGTATGTGCGCACGCACAGCCTTGTGCGCACGCACACTCTCCGAAAATTATGACGTGTGCGTACGCACAAACCTGTGCGTACGCACAAACCTGTGCGTACGCACAAACCTGTGCGTCCACACACGCAGTGGCAGGCACTCTGCTTGCAGTGCTGGCACAGCTTGTGCACGCCCACATCAATGGGAAATTGCAACCTGTTCGTACGCACAGACCTGTGCGCACGCACATGTTGGGGAGGTCGGTCTGTTGGGGGTGGTGGCACAGGTTGTGCGAGTTAATAGACCATTTTGAGTTTTGACACCTGTGTGTACGCACACCCCTGTGCGTGTGCGTACGCACACTTTAAAAAAATTTCCTAGGCGTGCGCACCTACACCCCTGTGCGGATGGACACGCACTGTTTCTCAAATTTTGCTTTCTTTTCAACTATTTCACCTTCCCGACAAGGTTGTAAGCTTCCATAACACCTTTTTGAGACTTTTGGGCATATTTTTGGGTGCTCAAATATGGGAAATAAGCTAACGGTTTTAGATAATATTATTTGGAAAAACTAGAGAACGAAGGCCTAGGTTTCTGGTGTGCTGAGAATGGGTTAGGTGGAGATTAAATAAGAATTGGTATATGAGATGAGAACTGAGGAACTATAAGTTCGGAATGGAAATCATGAATTGAAGAGGGTTGAGAGGAGTCGAGAACTCGAAGAGAAGCGATGATATTGATGAATATTGAGAATGGATAACTGAAAGTGATTAGAGATGAGGAATGGTAATGTCTGGTGATGATTTGATGATGAGGAAACGATTGGATTATATGAGAGTGTGCAGAGCCTATATCTCTGGCATAGCAGATTGTTCTGCTACATGACTAATTGTTGTTGAGAGTGTGCGGAGCCTATATCTCCAGCGTGGCAGATGTTTCTGTCGCATGACTTGTTGGATGTTGAGAGTGTGCGGGGCCTATATCCCCGGCATAGCAGATTGTTCTGCTACATGATTTGTGGTGGTTGGTTCATTTTCTGTTGCAGGAAGTGTGCTAGGCCTATATCCCCGGCGTAGTAGACTTCCTACTACATGAGTGTGCAGGGTACTATATCTCTGGCGTAGCAAAAGAGCTGCTGCATGAGTGTGCAGGACACTATATCCCTGGCGTGGCAGAAAAGGCTACATCCGGAAGGATGTGTCGGGTTTGCATTTACGGACCGACAAGTGATATCACGAGTCAATAGGATAGACATTCATCATATGCATCTCTTATGTGCTTGTTTGCTTTGATTACTTGAGTTTGCCTAGATGTATAATATGCTTACTTGCTTCTTGAATTACCTGTTATATATTTGAATATTACATGTGTTTTACTTGCTTGTATTATCTGAGTTTGTATGGACTTTGAGGAGGTAGGTAGGTGGTGGCGATGGGATCGCACGGAGGGTAGGATGGCGAAGGCTGTGGGACAGCGGCGAATAGTTTAGTTAGTAATCCCCTAAGATAGATTTCCCTCTATATGCTATTAAGGTTTTAAGTCATGATAAGATTTATGTATATATGCTTTATGGTTTTGGTATGCTTTAAGATGAAACATTGTGATGGATATGGAGCTTAGGATTGCCTTCGGCATCCCAGGGTCTTATATCCTACATTACTGGGCACTGTTACCATACTGAGAACTCCCGGTTCTCATACCATATTTTCTGTTGTGTTTTTCAGATGCAGGTCGCAACCCACCTCGGTGAGTTGCTTTGGATGGTGACAGAAGCGGATGATCTTGGATTCTTTTGGAGTCTTTTGGTTTATCTTGTTTATACATCTCTCTTTTTGTATTTTGTCCTCGCCTAGAGGCTTCTATTATGAGAGGAAAATTTGAATAAGCTATTTTTTTTAAACTGTCAGGTTTCTGTATGGTTCTGTATAATTGTATATGGCTAGCCGGCTTAAACTCCGCGAGCCGTGGCTAGATTCTTATGATATTATACTACTATCTTTTGATATATCTTATCCGTACCTTGTGTTTTAAGCTAGTAGCTTTGGTAGTACGTTTTGCGCTTTTCAAATCCAAAATTTGAGCTATATCCTTCATCGGGCTTCTAGATTATACTAATCTTTCTATATATATATATATATATATATATTATGTATGAGCTTAGAACTGTCGTAATCTCTGATTAACCTTTGCT
>NC_029785.2:52416764-52442362 GCF_000816755.2 Arachis ipaensis | reverse complement strand
ATATATATATATAAATATTATGTATGATCTTAGAACTGTCTTAATCTCTGATTAACCTTTGCTTTACGATGCGAGGTAAAGTTTCGGATAATTAGGGTGTTACATTATCTAACTTAAAGATTTTTATTCTACAGAACACTGCTGTCCCACAGCCTTCGCTAACCTATCCTCCATGCGATCCCGTCACCACCGCCTACCGAGCCTCCTCAATCCCAGTAGAAAACACAATTAGATACAAGCAAGTAAAACACAAGTAATAACATATATCGCAAGTAATCCAATTAGCAAATAAATATGTTATACAAGTTGGCACAATGCAAGTAAATAAAGCAAGCAAACACATAAGAACACATATGATGAATGCCTACCCTATTGGCCATGATATCACTTGTCGATTCAACTGCCAACCCGATACATCCCCTCAAGATGTCGCCTTTCTGTCATGTATATAAATTGTGCCCTGAGATATAGTGCCCTAGCACACTCTTACGGAATATAGTGCTAACAAACGGATTTCTGCTAAAGAATTCACAAATAAATTCTCGTTGCTAGTATAGTTTCTAAACTAATAGAGAATCCTTTCGTACAAAAACTTTGGTTATCACTTAAGCAAACCCAATAAAATTAATAACCGAAGTATTTAAACCTTGGGTTGTCTCTCAAGGAATTGCAGGGAAGTGTGTTACTATTAGTTATGGGTTTTTGTTTTCTGAGAAATTTTAAGAGTTGAATAACAGAAAAGTAAAGGATTGTGATTTAAGGCAATATAAATTAAAAGAGATTTATATATAATTAAATAAAAAGCCTTGACCGGGGGAAGATTAATTGGAAGTTCTATCCTTGTTGGATTTTCTCAAGTGTAGTATCAAAAGGTTATTGTTTTCACTTAGTTAACCCTTACTAAATAAAGGAAAGTCAAGTGATTGAGCTAACTCTTATTCGCAAATCATAGTCCTCTCCCTTGGGAAGGACTAGTGTTAGTAAATGGAGAATTAGCGAACAACTTCCAATTTAACTAATCACTTGAGCATTCCAACTCAAGGGTCTCCTTTTAATCAACCTTCAAGTCAAGTTGGGAGTCTACTCCATCATCATGGATACCATCTTCGTTGTTAGGAGAAGGGAGTAGAAAAGAGACATGATAATGGAAATAAAATTGAAAGCAATTAAATAAATAATAAAATTAAATGAAAAGGTATTCTTTACATTAATAAATTCTAAAAATAATCCAATTGTAACTATGAACAAAAATTAAGGATATGAAAGAGTAAGGGACAAAGAAAACAAACTAGAATAATAATGACTTCAACGGAGGTAGCAACTCTTTGTAATATCCAACTCAACAGCATAAAACTAGGAATCCTAAAACCTAGAGAGAGGAGAGAGCCTCCCTCTCTAGAAACTACATCCAAAAATCTAAAATTATGTGTATTAAAGTTCTCCCCATGAATGAATGGATTCCCCTACTTTATAGCCTCTAATCTGTGTTTTCTGGGCCAAAAATTGGGTCAGAAACATCCCAGAAATCGCTGGGGACGAATTCAGAAACGCTGATTTTCGCAGATGCGACGTGTACGTGTGATGCACGCATGCACGTTGCCTATATTTAAAGCAACTATGGCAAATTATATATCATTTTGAAGCCCCGGATGTTAGCTTTCCAACGCAAGTAGAACCGCCTCATTTGGACCTCTGTAGCTCAAGTTATGGTCGATTTAGTACCAGAAGGTCAGGCTGGACAACTTAGCAATTCCTTCAATTTCTTGTATTCCTTCCGCTTTTGCATGCTTCCTTTCCATCCTCTAAGCCATTCCTGCCCTATAAACTATGAAATCACTTAACACACATATCAAGGCATAGAATGGTAATAAAAGAGGATTAAAAATAGTGAATTAAAGGCCAAAGAAGCATGTTTTCAATCATAGCACAAAATTAGGAAGAAAAATGTAAAACATGTAGATTATATAAATAAGTGTGAGTTTAGTGGATAAAATTCACTCAATGAAGTACAAAATGTACCACAAAATAGTGGTGCATCAAGTGCCCGGGCACACTCTTGTGACCAGAAAGGATGCGGACGGGAGACTGTCACAGACCCCACATCTCAATGTAAATGGGATTAACCACCGTCCTTACGCCGGCTCCGCAACATCAATAAGCGAGATTAACCAACCATCCTTTCCAGGCGCATAGCGACTTACCAATCATAGCATAGCAGAATATGTATCCAGTTTAGTGATCACTTCTCATATTTTGCAAGTTCATTAACTTTCATTTCATTAGTTTCAATAACCTCAATCTTCTATTTTTCTCAATTCATTATCAATGCAACACTCCAATTCAATTCTCTCTAGTTATTCAATCCATAGAACTTCTCAACCCTAAGCCACCGTCTCTAATCTCATAATAGAAAATATCCAATTAAATCCACTCATTGTACGCTCCCTTATCCCAAAGCCTAAATACTAGCTAGGCGATCCTAAACAGCAATTACAGAGGTTTAGAAAGATAGAGGAGTATTTTAGAACTCCAAAATCACAATTTTAGCAAAACAAAAGTCATACGTACGCATGCCTGTTTCCGAGTACGCATGAACGTGAAATTGGTATTGTCACGTACGCGAGCATCATCTGCGTACGCGAGCTTTGGGGCAGGAAATGGTTGCTGCGTACGCACGCCTTTCGTCATGTACGCATGCGTGTAAAAATGACATTTTTGCGTACGCATGGCCTGTTAGTGTACGCATGTCTTTAAATTTTCAAAAAAAGTTATTTTGCTGCAGAATTCAATTTTTTGCACCAAAATTCAAACACGCATAATTTCTTCGTTAAAAATCATTTGTCATCTGTTCTTTGAACGACATAAACTACACGAAAAGGAATTTTTATTCAAAACAAGTTTCACAAAATTTGAGTGTCCGAAAACCAAGTTATTCCCCGTTGAAGTTCATTAAAAATAGGTTTTTACCAAAACTTGCAAAATCCTCTAGTTTTCAAAACTCACAAACTAAAGCCAAATCAACCATACCCAAATCAATACCAAAACACTCATCAATCATTTCTCAAGCATTCAAACATTTAAATCATTCCACTCTCACCTTATCAACTCATTCAATAATTTCCAAGCCACCCTGAATCACATTAATACTCATCAATTTCCATCAATTCTCATCAATTTCCATCAATTCTCATCAACATCGATAATCATCATCATATTCATTATACACCAATTTTATTCACATATTCATCAATATTCATCATCAATCTATAATATCATGCAAACTCATTCAATCTCCATTTCAACATTCTCATATCACACACATTTATAATTCTCAATAACAATTCAATCATTTATACAAATTCAACCTATCTTAAAGCAACTAGCCTAAGTCTCACGTAACATTACATATTAACTAAAGAAAACCGAAACAATACCTTAGCTAATTTCTTCCAAGTACAAAATCACCACCAAACAAGCTTTCAAGACTCAGCCAACAAAAGCTCAACACCAAGGAATCCGATTCACCAATTCAATTCAACTCACATTCAAGCTAGTTCATAAAATATACCCAAAAATTAACACTAGGGTTCACATATATGACAAACCACAAGGGCTAGAATTTTTTTACCTTACCCACGATGGATTGAGACAAAACCCAATAATTACCCAATGCTAGTTTGCACCTAAACAACCAAAAACACAAAAATTTTTCAAAACCCATAGCCAAATCGTGAACTCGTATCAGATAGAGAATTGGGCAAAAAATTGAAAGTTTCTTACCACTTTATTTAGATAAAATCAAAAAGCTTGGCGAGAGCTTTGTGTGGCTGCAAACGGCACGCCAATCGGAACTCCGAATCAAAAATTATAATCTAAAGAAGATGAAAGTGAATAATACCTAAAGTTTTCTTCTTCCCTCTTTTATCTTAGCTGGTTTCTCCATCTCTAGTGGTGAAATGAAACTGAATGTCTCATTAATAAACTTATATATGTTGGACTTGGGCCTAACTTAGGCCCGGTCCAACCGATTTTGCATTTTTAGTTCGTTTTGTCCAACTTCGGGCCAAAACATTTGGAATAAGTGTCCGGCTTTCTATTTTAAATATTTTTCTAAGTATTTCTGCAGTTTTTATTTTCTCACATAGGACTACCTGCTAAATTTTCGGTATGCATTTTTACGCATTTTTCACAGAAAATTATAGTTTTCAACTCGAAAAAATCTACTGAATCTAAATCTCACCTTTAAATTTTCAAATCAATATTTTTAAATTTTCCAACTTATTCTAAACAATTAAATTATTATTATATTCTAATTAAACGGCTAATAAATTTCCAGTTCTTAAATGTTTTGCCCACGGCAAAGATGGTGGCGTAGTCCCACTCGTGTTACTAATGAGGCACCTGCACCAGGCAAAGATAGTGGTTTTATCCCGCTTGCTCGTAGTTACGGTGTAATGTGGGAATGGTGGTTTTGTCCCGCTCATATTCTCTCTGGTTGCAAGGTGAGAAGGCACTCTTCTCTAAAGTGAGACGGCACTCTCTGTTGTTGTGGCATGGCCTATACCTTCAGGAGAAGGTGAGATAACACTCTCCGTCTTTTTATATGGTACCTTGATTATATTAATCCTGGAGATGCGTATAGAGAGACAAGTCTGGAGTTGCCACCAGATGTGTCGGATCTGGCAATATAACTGATAAGTAAGCAGACAGCCAGTAGGACAGGAATGAATCATACTGCATTTGTTTGTATATTGCTTGAATTTTTTTGTCTGTTTGATTATTTGTTTATTTGCCTATTTGTCTGCACTTGTGTGATTGTGTGTTTGGTTGTTTGTGTTTGTGATTGAAATTGTTAGTTCTGAAGTGATGGAAAAAGGTAATTCAAGAAAGAGTCTGACAGAACAGTAAATTTAAAAAAGAATAGAAAGTGAATAATATACCTTGTGGTCAGACATAAGAAAAGTAAATGTAATGGAGTTAAATCGGTTAATTTTAAAAAAGGGATAATTTAGAGGAAAGAATAGTGTTGAGGAATACGAGTTGTGAAGGAGTAATTGTTGAATCATAAAAGTCTAGAAGATAAGGAATTCCTAAGAGATAGAGAGGTTCATAAGACAAGCATTGATCATTGCCTTAAAACAAATTTTATTTTACATATCTTTCTCTGGCAATTCTGAAACCCCTCTACTGAGACCATGTGATTTTGTTCTCACCCCCTATATCCAACATTTTCAAGAAACGGATGAGGAAGCATCCAAAGATTTTATCAAGCATTGGACATTTATTTCTATATTTTTAGCTATTGTTTTTTCTCGCCATTATTATTGTGACTTTCTAAGAGGGATAGGAGATTGTATTACTTACTGTATGTTTATAATTATTGATATAACTATAATTGTTGTATTTTATTCATGAAAATAGGTGAAGCTGTTTGAATTGTTGTAATTGCTGATTATCTTGTTGTAATTGGAATAAGAAATGTATGTATGTAAGTATATGTATAAAAAAATATCCCTTTAGTTTCAGCTTTGTTTATTTTTAAAGGCTCCTACAATATGTAAATACAGAGAATACACGTAGTACTTTTACCATTAGCAATATCATGACTTAAGCATGATATTTTTGATAGTAAGGGTGTTACATTATGGTATCAAAGTAGTCCTTTCTATAGAGCTTGAGGAGTGGACTGACTATGCTTCATTACATACTCTGAATGCTTGTCATGCTTTAGGTCTTGTCATGAAGGTAAGAATTAGAGCTTTATGTGCATGACTATCTTTTGATTAATGCTATTGGCTTACCTTTGCATAATTTATGGTACTAAGTTTGGCCAACTTAATATTATTGAATTGCGTATATGTGAATGCTAATAGATTGTTGAAGACAACTTAGAAATTTTACGGAGTTAGTGATGATAATTTGAGAATATTAGAAATCAAGGGAATCTAGAATTTATAAACTATAGCTGCATAAAGGCTCAGTTACTTGGATATGATTAGGGATTGCTTAATAAATTCCTATTGTGTTGGTTAGAGTGATTGATTGTAATGGTTGAATTCTTTAATTTTGTGTGAGTCATTGATTCTCGAGAAAGCTAGTTTACTTAATAGATATGAATTTTGAGAATTTTGAGGGGTTTATACCCAAAGTAAAGAAAATGAAGTTAAAACCAATGTAACCCGTTTGAAAGAGTTCAAATTGAGTTAAGATCAAATTTATTATGATGATAAACGCTTCTAACGTTGTGTTACTAGAACTTAGCCGTAAACCATGTCCCTAATCAATTATGAGATAAGTGGTGTTTTGATATATTGTTGGGTAACATTAGAGCATAGCCATGATAAGGGCGTGGATCTCTTTAAAGAGAGTTCTCGTTTAGATGAAAACGAGTTGTATAAGAACCTTTGTGATTATTGATGATGTTAATCTTAGATATAAAAGAAATAGATAACGAATCAATAAATTGAGAATTGTGAATTGCTAAAGATTTTGCATAAATAATAGGATCAAAGGTTATTGATGTGCGGAAGAGATCAAAGAGAATAATTATAAAAGTGAGGTATTAAATTTTTATTGATGAGAAAATTTGGTCGTTTTGGAGATTTAGAAAGTGAAATCAATGATTGAATGGCGTTGCAAGAAGTTGTGGAGAATTAAAGTTTTAGAAGAGTCTCATTAACCCTATAATCTGGAAGTCAATATCGGCCTAGTGAGTCAGTTTGGAAATTAAGAAAGTGCTGAGCCTTGAGTGACTCAAGGAACAAAGGATTAACTTGGGTTACGAAGTTCAACGGTTAGAGTGGAGTTAAAGATTAGAAATTTGAGATGCATAATTAAAGTTATATAGATTGTTGATGAGTTCAATTAAGTTGAATGTGGTTGTGCTTAAGATTTGTAAAGTTGTAACCTATAACTAGAAGTGAGCTTAGTGCTTTTTCGAGTCATATTGGATAGTTAGTAGAATATAAAGGAAACATGGAGATAGATTACGTTGAAGGGGTTAGAACACCTATTGACAGCTGTAGAGCTTTATCACTTAACTTCATTTTTTGGTATGTGGAGTAAAATAGCACATTCGTGCTGCTTCCTGGATCTAAAAGGACTTTTTTCACCAATGGGTCTCCTACTTGGACTGAGATGACCACATGGTCGTCCAGGTTTTTACTCGCTATTTTGAAGTCTGAAGGTGTGAATCTAATCTCTGGTGGAGGTTGGCTCGGATCCAATTACTGATATCATGGCCATGTACAACCTCTTCCTGACAGAGTTACTACTGCCTCCACCTGCGAAACCACTAGAAATGCAATTAATAACAGGGTTTATTAGGATTTTTGTGTACCTTTTTTCCTTTGTCTCTATAACTATCATTTGATTTTAGATATTGGTCAAGGTCTGTTGTATTTCGCCTTTGTCCTTGACCATCGATGTATTTGTCTAATAGGCCCTGACGAGCTAGCTTCTCAAGGATGTCATTGGCTATAATACAATCGTCTGTGGTGTATTCCTATTTCTAATGGAAAGTACAATACTTGAACTTATCCACATATCGATGGTCTCGATAGGTTCCAGCCTTATTTGGGGGTTTAATTAACTTAGAGTGTAGGATGTCTTGCCTCTTGGTATTGAATTGGGTGTACGTATAGAACTTTGGGGTTAGTTTGAATGACTATGCCTTGTTGTTTTGATGTTTGCTGCGTTTATCTTCTTTTTGGATAGGGGTAGTCTTTCTGTCCTCTGGAGTTGTCGGAACTCTTCTTTTTCAATTTGACTTACAACTTTCTCTCAAAACTCGGTCAGCATTTTTGGCTTCGTCACTACTATAGTCTCTTGGAATTTTCCAAGGCGAAGTCCACTCTTTATGTATGCAAGTGAACCTCTGGATTGAAGTTAGTTTCTCTATGATCGCCTTAGCAAATGTTGTTATATAATCCTTAAAGCTTTTGTGTTGTCCTTACTTTATGGTGCTGAGATAATGTGAGTCATGCACATAGATCTTTGAAGCTACGAAATTGTTAACGAATAGGTCGGCTAACTCGTTAAAACTTGATCTAGAACCTACAGGTAAACCCAAAATACCAGATCAAGGCAGCACTATCTAAGAAAGTGGAAAATGTACGACAAAGTATGAGATCAGATGCATTGTTCATAAACATCATTGAAAAAAATTTGGTGACATAGATGTTGGGATCCCCGATTCCCTCATAGGATTTTAGTTTCATCGGCAGAGTGAAGTTTCTAGACATTTGAAAACTCATGATTTCTTTTGAAAAAGAATTTGTTCTTTTCACTGACGACTTTGGGGTGACTACCACCACGACTTTGGCTTCCAATGTATGGTCATCATCATCGTCATCATTACTAGAATTCTTTTATTCCTCCTCACTCTCTCCACCATTCTGTTTCTAATTTAATAATTCGGTTACCCGCTGGACTTCTACCTGTAGCAACTCATTGATAACTAACAGCTCGACCACAGGAGGAGGAGGAGGAGGAGGAGGAGGAGGATTTTTTCTCTTCCACTATTAGTTATATCTTGCAAAAAAAAGGTAAAAGTAAAGATGATGGTGGGGTTAGATCTAAACGTGGGTGCCAAATATTCCTGCATAGTAAGCCTCAGAGGATGTATAGCTTGTCCTTTCCAGAGTTGAACTTGTCTTCACTTGGGATGGATGAGGTATACGTCGGCTTCAAGAGAAATGGCAGCAATGGGAACATGCAAAGGCACTCCGATACTTAAGTAAACAAGAGTAAAAGATGAGTGTTGAGTATATTTAGAATGAATAATTTACCTTCTTCTTGTTAGGGTTACTTGTTTTATAATGTTACCTCTTTATAGTGGTTGAGATATTTTTCTAATATTTTGGTAACCAACCTTAGTATATTTCATAATAGTTTTGTTATAAGAGAGATCTTTTCATACTGAAGTAAGTCATGTTTTATTTAATTATTTTATCTGGATGTCGATTCATGGGTTTAACTGGGCCAGGTTATTGCTAACGAATCACCATTAATGTCATTTATAATCTAATCATTATATAAGTCATCCTGATATATCTCAACATTGGGGTAAGTTCTTAGTAATCTGAGCTATATCCCATCTAGAAGAGAATAATGCATTTTAAAATTGTTGAGGATGAGCTATACCTCACACAGGAACATTTTGTCGCCCACTGCGAGGCAAAAATTCAAATATTTGATTTTTGCTCTATTTATACTATGGTAATAGCAAACAAGCAACCTCCACCAACACAAGCTAAATTGTTAGCTATGGTTACAACATTACATGCTGATAACCAAAGGATGATTGAGTAGCTGGCTGAGCTTCAAAATGATCAGGAGGCTCATGATGAGGAAGATGATGTCAATACTAATCTTACTCATGTTTCTGATACGACTCAACTAGAAGCAGTTCGCTTTAAAGTACCGTCTGTAGACCTTGTTCGTGATTGACCATTATCCTCAAATATCATGGGTTTCCCATTGCCTAAGAACTTCATGTTGCCTACAACATTGAAGTCACACAATGGCCTTGGCAATCCCAAGCTGCATGTTACTAAATTTTGTTCCATGTTATTGTTGAACGATGCTTTTAACCATATTTTTTGTTGTCTTTTTTCTAGTTTTTGTCATGTTTTTTCTAGAAGATGTTGCTTTATTATCGCTTTTATCTTTTCTTGTATGATCTATTTCTTTCTTTCTTTCAGGAATTGACTGACATTTTCTAAGATAATTTTGCATCTTCTTCTGTTTATGTTCATTATTCTAATTACTTGAGTACCATTAAACAAGGTCAACATGAAATTTTCTAGGACATGACTAGGTTCAACAAAATCACAATGGATATACCAAACCTTCACCCAGAAGTTCATCTACATACCCTTAAGAGTGAATTATGACTTGAAAAGTTCTAGGAAGCCAGTGAAGTGGTTATGCTGATAGGGGTAGGCAAGGTTTGGATTTTTAAAAATCTAAATTGCATTCACTTCATAACTAGTTTTGTAGTTCATAAAAAACAAAACTGGAGCTGGATTGAAGGGGAGAACCGTTTCTAAACTGGTTTAGAAAAATAAAAACTCGCTTTTAAAATTCAAATTCGGTTTTAATTACAAATCGATTTTAAATCTAGTTTTTCTGAAAATTCGATTTCAAAAACTTATTTTTTTAAATCCAATTTTAAAATCCAGTTTTGAAATTGATTTTTTGTTACAATTTTGTGTATAGCCTAGAATAACGTACATGCTTCCTGTTTAGTACTGGTTAACTCCAGTTCCATGGCTACACATTCATTATTTGGTAACTCTAGTCTCTAGAGAAAGAAAAGAAAAATGAAAATTGTACATACACAAATTTGAAAAGAAAGCAACTATTTACAAAATGAAAGCAGCACCTATAAATATCCTTTGCAACTCAGTTAACAGTTTAACACTGTCCAAGTGGCCTAAAATTCTATATTGGCACATTAATGTCCATCTTTGATGAATCATTGAACCTCTAAACAAAATTTTCAAAGCTTACAAATGTATCAAGAATGATTTGGCTACTACTATATTAACCAGGGTTCTGAAAATCAATTCGAATCGGCTAGTCGAACCAGTCGAACCGTAAACCGATGAAAATACCAAATCAGTCAGATTCTATAACCAAAAGATTCAAAAACCAAAGTTTGACTGTCGAACCGGTCGATCAAACTGAACCAGGACCCAGCCAATTTTCTGATTTTTGCCCAAAAGTCCAAAATGGCACAGTTTGGTTTAGAGGAGAGGAACCCTATCCTAAATGCGTAGCAGAAGTACCCTCGTCTCTCTCACAGTCTCACTCAGCCACTCTCCTTCTCCTTCCTCTCATCGAGCTCCTCCCTCACTCCCTCACTTTTGTCTAGCTACCGCCGCTATCACAACTTCTAAAAGCTGCCTCTAGCGCGTAGCCACCGTTCAAACTTTGAAACCACCGTTGTCACTACAACTGGTCTCGCCTCCTGCCTCCATCATGCAGCCACTGTCCCGCTGGCGCCAACTCTGTTCCACTGCGCTCTTGCTCTTCAGTCGTGTCAGCCCTTCCGTCGTGCTCCCTATCCCCTTCTGTGTTCAGTCTGCTCTATTTTAGGTATTTTTTACTGTAATTGTTGTTAGTTAATCTATGAACTATGATTTTTTATTACTGTGGTTTAAAATTGTGATAATTTTGAATAATTGTTGTTAGTTAATCTGTGAACCTTTCCATTGTTAATTTTGTTTATTTTGTAAGTATCTATGTAGAGTTCTTGACTGTTGAGATTACTGGATTATTGTGGGTTGTTGTAAGCCTGTGATATTATTATTAGATTGTATTGTTATTAGATTACTGATAATTTTTAGATATGGATGAGAGTATCAACCAAGAAGCACCTAAGAATAATAATGGAGAGAATAACTCGGCTTCAAATCCTATTGCTTCGAATGAAGCTTCTCTTCCTCCCGAATCTAACGATAGTCAATCACAAACTTCTAATGTTCAGGGAAAAACTAATCCATCTTAGAGATATGTTGCTTTACAAGTAATAAACAGAAAACCGTATTACCAATGCTTGTTTGTCTGATTACTTTTGAAAGAGGGAGAATTAATGGAATGAAGAAACATTTGGCAAAGATAGGTGGAGATATTAAAAAGTGTTCTAAAGTTCTTTACGATGTAAAAAAATAAATGGAAGATTTATTGAAAAAAATTAGGATTGTAACTTGTAGATGAATGGTGGATGTTGTTTGGTAGTTTTGCTCCATGTTTACAAAACATGGCAGTTCACATTCTTAGCCAAGCATCTGATTCTTCGGGGTGTGAAAGGAATTGGACTCTTTTTTATCAGATTCATACGAAAAGAAGGAATAAATTGGAGTATGATAGGCTAAATGATATTATATATGTTACATATAATTTGCCCCTTAAATCTAGGTAATATATGTTTCATACTTTCATTTTATATCATTAGATTTTGTGTAGTTAATATGTTTTGGATAACGGACGAGGTTGTTAAGAAAGAGTATGATCTTCTTTGTAATGTTAAAGACTTACTTCATGAATATTATAGTTTATTTTCTGATAATTTATTACAATAATTTTAATCTTTAACTTATTGATAACATATTATATATTTCGTTAAATAATATTGACCCAAGTAATTTTAAATATGATATGTAAAATAAAAAGAAACAAATTACATAATATTACTATACAATTTACATGCATATTTGTAGTGTGATATGTTTAATTCTATCCAATAGATATATTAGCGCAAATACATATCATTGATAAACAAGTAAAAATCTATAGTCAACTTTAATAATATTGTGTGAATTAATATTTGGACAGTACGAGTTTTTTAGAGAAAATTCTCAGTATCATTGATAAACAAGTAAAAATCTATAGTCAACTTTAATAATATTGTGTGAATTAATATTTGGACAGTACAAGTTTTTTAGAGAAAATTCTCATGAAACCAATGCAAAAATCTACCAATAGCTTGAGAAAAGAACACGTGATCATGTTAAAATCCAATTGTATAATCAGTGACAGACCCAAAAAATTTATGTTGGGGGCCAAAAATAATATACATTACTATCAAAAGATATAGAGAGACCCTCGCAAGGTTGAGCGCCCTGTACACCTGCAGGGTTGAGTGCTCTGTGCACCTCGCAGGGTTGACTACCCTGTATATCTCTTTCAAAATCCCATTTTCACCCAAAACCATTTTAAGTTTTAAAACTTTTTCAACAAGGTTCAAAGTCATACCAGTTAAAAATTGAAAATCCTAATTGAAAATCCCAAAAGTATTTATCCTCAAATCTATTATTTTCATTAGGTTAAATTACATAGTTGAACTCTACACTTTCAGTGAAATTACAAATTGGTCCCTACACTTTAAAAGTTTGTAATTGGATCCCTAAAGAGAATTAAAATTTGCAATTTAGTCCCCGCCGGTCAAAAAGTGTTGATTTAACAAAATATTCTCAGAATATGCTGAGAATATTCTGTTAAATCAAACACTTTTTCAACGACGGTGACTAAATTACAAATTTTAATTATCTTTAGGGACCCAATTACAAACTTTTAAAGTATAGGAACCAATTTGCAATTTCACTGAAAGTGTAGGGACCAATTGTGTAATTTAATCTTTTCATTATTCTCAAATTTTTAAAAGTACTAAAGACATATCTCTTTTGATAAAATTTATCAAACCCAACTCATTTTCCTTTAAATTCATTAAAATCTTTAAATCATCATTCTTTTCTTTAGATAAATCAAAATCAAATAAAATAATTTTTCAATCAAATTAACCAAAATAAAAATTCTAAAATTCTCGTAAAAATTTTGGCAGCACCTCCCCTAAAACTCAGACTTTGTCACCCTTCTCAGATCCAACCAAAATATTTCTCAAGTTTCCAAAATCAGACTAATTCCAAGATCTCAAATCATTTTCAATTCTCAAAATCATTTTTAATAAATCAAACAAAACCAAATCAACCAAGTCAACAAACAAACCAGAATATCCAACTTTCTCAAATAGTTAATAAATTAACCAGGCAAACAATTTCAATCATCCAAAGCAACTCAGTTCAATCTATAACACTTACAAAAATCATAAAAATGTATTTTTCATATTAATATCGAATTGTAACAATTTTTTATAGTAAAATAAGTTTAAGAAAATATCCCTATCTCAAATAGTCAAAACCCAAAAAAGCCATAAAATGCGTAAAAGCCCTTTTCTACCGGCCCGCAACAACGCAACTGCAACCACAGCTCCATAATGCCTCCGCAACAACAGCAGCAACTCCAAACGTGACATACAATAATCGGAACTCGACCCTATGTTACGAAACCTTAGAAACTCGAACTAAACATAACAAAATACCGATTTCAAGGATTCCGGAACAAAATACACTTATTGTAACAAAAGGAAAAGCGTGAAAACAGAGTAGCCGTAACTCCCGCGGCGGTTCTGAAGACTTCAGGACCGTTCTTGGCAGCCAGGCACAGTGACGGGATCTCAAGTAACAACGGCAATTGGCGCGATGGCGATGATGCAACAGCAATGATAGAAACAGCCCTCTCTATAGCACAGCTTCATGCGTTTCTCTCTCTCTCACAAGCAGCAGCGGTAATCAGAGTTTTCAACGACGATGGAAGTGTGGTGGCGGCACAACCAGCAACGAATGGCGTGGCTTCAACGGCGACGATGATAGCGATCCCGACGGCGAGATAGCACGACAAAACCGGCATCAACAACACGCGACAGTGTCTTCTTCTTCTCCTCCTACCTCGTGAGCGCTCTCTCTCCCCTTGTCAATAATGGCAGCGTGCAGTTTAGAGACGATGGCGACACGGGCTTCCTCCCACGATGGCGACGGTGCATGAACGGCGCCGACCAGCAAGGAGCACCTTGACAGCGGTAACGGACGCAGTCTCCCTCTCTCTTTCTGGGCTCCCTTCTACCTTCCTGCAGTCTCCCTCTCTATTCCCAATCTCCGTTCTGCCTTCCTTTGCTCTCCATTCTCTCTTTCTTTCATGGGTGAGGGAAAAAAGCTGTGTGTGTATGTGTGTGTGTGATGAGGGTGACGGTGGTGAGTAAAAGTGATGGAGGGAGGTTTGAGTGTTAGTTTAGGGTTAGGGTTTTAATTTAAGAAAAAGGGGTAAGGGTAGGTTGGTAATTTCAAATAAAAATAGGAAAAATATAGTAATTGAAAACTAATTTTTAATCCAACAATAATTATATATAAAAATAATATTTATTCATCAAATTACAATTTATTCTCAAATAAATACTCTAATTCAAGAATTAGAAATAATAAAATTAATTTTCATTTATTCATAAAATAAAGTTCAAAATCTAAATACTAAAATTAAGGCATATAAAATGCTCGTTATTTTTCAATTACTAAAGTTTTAAATTTAAATAAGAAAATGCCCAATTATTATGAAAATTATATGAGCGCTAACTAATTTAAAACTCAAAACCTCATAACTTAGGTTTAATTACCTTTTTATAAGATAATTTTCTGAAAATATGAATTATAAATAAATATCGATAATTTCAATTAACTCATAATTTAAATATCTAAAATTTGGAGTCTTACATCCTACCTCACTTATAAAAATTTTCATCCTCAAGAATTAATATAATACACAAAAGATTGCATAGTTCTAATACTTTACTCTTGAATACTTTAAGAAAAAGCTAAAAGTTTTGGTATATGTATAAATTTTCAAATACCAGTAAGTCATATGACATAAATATAAGGAAAAAGGTGTGGTGCGAAATAAAACCTACAAAACAGGCTCAAAGCAAAAAGGGTTACATGGTTTCAATATTTTACTGAAACGTGAAGAAACACAATAAGGTGCAAACTTTTCAAGACAGGTATGCACAAAACAAAGTGGTTGGCAAGCTAACCCTCTTGTTTCCTTAACTAATCCATCACTAGACGCTTTTCAACTCGCTTATTACTCCCCAAGAATACTCTTACTCCATAATATCTTGATTCTATTCTATTGCACACATTCGATATATCCGTGATAATAACCAGTTTCTCGTCAAGCCTTAAGGTTTCAACTTTCCACACTTTACCATTGCTTACCTTCTCAGTTTCCAACCGTATATTATCGAACCACTTTATAAACCCATATTTTATGATATAATTTGTGCTTAATCTGAGTGATTTATTCAATCCTTCACCCACTTATTCATATTAATTGCATGGTTTTACTTTTCCTTCCTTATTATGTGATGTATGTGAAAAACATGTTTCCTATGCTTTAAAATTAATTATTTTAATCACCTTTATTTCCATTCGATGCCATGATTAGTGTGTTGAGTAGTTTCAGATCTTCTAAGGCAGGAATGACTTAAAGGATGGAAAGGAAACATACAAAATTGGAAGAAAAGCACAAAACAGAGTTTTTCGAAGAAACTAGCAGCCACGCGATCGCATGGGCGACGCGGCCGCATGCCAGCGCGAAAAGGCATTGACGCGGCCGCATGACTGACGCGACCGCGTGCCTCGAGCGAAACACATATGACGCGGTCGCATGAATGACGCGACCGCGTGACAAGGAAAACTCCGAATGACGCGACTGCGTGACAGAGGCCACGCACCAGAAATTGCAGAAAATGCTCATAGCGAATTCTGAAGCCCTTTTTGGCCCAAATCCAAGTCCAGAAGGCATAGACCAGAGGTTATAAAGTGGGAGAATGCATCCATTCAGGGAGAGTCTCCACTTTAGTTAGTTTTCATGATTTAGATTTAGTTTTGAGAGAGAGGTTCTCTCCTCTCTCTTCTCTCTTTAGGATTAGGATTTAGAATTAGGATTTTATTCGCTTTCAGGATTATCTCTTTATCAGGTTCAATATTCTTTTTTATTATTCTCTCAATTTTATTTATGAATTCTTCTATGTTACAGATTACTCTTTTGAATTAATGTTATTTGAGGTATTTCAGTTTAATATTGCTTTCTTTTATTTACATTATTGTTATTCCCATCTGAAGACATTTCTATTCCAGTAGATTTACTTTTCTCCCTTTTGGTCTTGGTTAAGAAATCAGTGACTCAGGAGTTATTAAACTCAAACATGATTGATAATTGTTATCTTTGTTAATTGAATTGAACTTCAATAATCCCAATCTTTTCTTAGAAAATAAATAGGATCCGAAGATCCAATCAATTAATCCCTTGACCTTCCTTTATCTTAGCAAAGGTTAACAAAGTGGAATTAAGATTCAATTCTCATCATCATTGATAAGGATAACTAGGATAGGACCTCCAATTTCTCCTACCTTGCCAAAAGTTTATTTACAGTCATCTATTTATTTTACTTGCCATTTAAATTGCTTGTTCTTCATTTACTTTATTTGCTAATTAAACCATTCGCTCCTCATTCTCAAAACCCCAATTTACAATCTCCATAACCAATAATAAGAACATACTTTCCTGCAGTTCCTTGAGAAGACGACTCGAGGTTTGAATACTTCGGTTATCAATTTATTTAGGGGTTTGTTACTTGTGACAACCAAAACGTTTGTAAGAAAGGTTGATTGCTTGGTTTAGTAACTATACTTGCAACGAGAGTTTACTATAACCTCTAAACCATCAATCTTCAGTTCTTCACCACTCATCTGAGGATTTTCAACTTCGTCAATCACTTAGCGAACCCACTACCGGTAACAAGCCTAACATCGACAAACTCTTTCGTGAGAATCCAAGCTTCACAACTTCTTATGACATCGCACACTTACAAGCTTCACCTTTCGTGCCCACAAAACGTGTTCTAAAGAACTAACATATCGGTTGCTTTGTCTAAAGGTCACACGTGACACCAAAACAAATCTCGAGCTACTTAAAAAGATACCAAACAAAGAAGGAGAAAAAAAATCATGGACGGAGTTCACAAGAATTCAAGAGAATGGTTAAGAACACAATCAAGCAGGGAACGAATCAAATCAAAGCTTTTTCAATAGAGTCAAAACAAGAACTTCAAGAAGATACCAAGGATACAATCAGGTAGAGATATACATAAAATACAAGACATGAAGCAAAGAACCAAACCACATATCAAGAAAAGCAGATATCTCAAAGAATTTAAGCAGACATATGTAGTTAAGATCAACGAAAATAGATATGAACAAAAAAGCAGGACTGGAAAAGAATCAATTACTTTCCAGGAAAGAAATCTCAAGCAAGGACTTCAGGGTAAACCATGAAAGAAAAAGATATGTAACCGAGTAACCTCGAGAAGAAACCTCTAATGTTCCCCAAAACCCGCGATATGCATTACCTATTAGCTCTATTTCGTCTATAATAACATGTTAGTGCTCTCATGTACAAAAACAATTAGTGTTCAGTAACAACATTTTGAATGGAAAGAACTATCTGTATACATAGTAAAATGAACATACATCCTCCTTAGTTCTTCAGTAACGACTAACAAATTGACCAAATATACCACTCGTGCACCATGTTTAAATGACTTAACTCAAACCTAATTTCAACTCAAGAAAAGTTAAACTAAATCAAATCCAAACCAAATAAAAAAGAAACATGCGAAACATGTACATGTAGAATCCAATAAATCAAGTAACAGAACAATGGTATAAACCAGATAAACATCCACTTTTTATATGAAAAAATCATTCGATGATAAAATGAACATCTATCTTAGTTATTTAGTAACTTATTTTATCACTTTTTGTTCTAAACTTTAATTAATTATATTGTTTCTTAATGTTATTAAGTTACAACATAGAACGTTTTATTTTCATGGCCCTTCAAAACATCAGTTATTTTTGGAGATGATCCAAAACAACTAATCTCTTTTGGAATTAATTCAAAACATCTTTATTTATTATTTTTTGGAGTTATCTTGCTTTTCTAAAATTGCCATCACAATAATAGAAGGAAAGTTATCAGGTTCTGCTTCTCTTAATTTGCATTTTGCTTTTGCGCCACCTTTTAGAATTTTCATCGTGTGAAATCACTCGTTGATCTATTTTTACTTTTTTAGCGATCCTTACGCACCCAATCTTAGCCCCTGTAGAACTCTCCTTTATTTAATTTATGAGAATATATTATATTTTTATTTATTTATTTATAATCTTTTATAACATTTTTATATATNAATTTTTTAAGAAGCTTTTTTTTTTTGGTCAGGTATCCAGGCCAAAACTGGCCCAGACCCAAAAAGAAAACCAAACCCCCAACCCAACCCTCAATTCAAACAATCAATTCCCTCTTCATGCTACGCTGAGACCAAATGACCAACAACAACGCTCAACAACGCTCTTCAATGTGGCAGCTTTCCTTTGCTACCACGACCAGATGACCAGAAGAGCTCTGGCGAGGTGGACGGCAGCAAATTCAATGCCCAAAACCCAGAGATGGCGAAAAGAATCTTTCTCTGCCAGAAGCGCGTGATTCGTCTTTCCTCCTTCGTGTATGTCGCCGATGATAGGTGAATCTTCTACCTGGCTCCTGCTCCTCTGATTTGGTAAGGTAGTAGCACAAGCACGTCTATTTTGGTATGATATGTTTATATCTTGTTCAACATGTTCTGACTCTGCCTTCACTTCTCACAATGCTTGCAATTTCAGGTGGGGGGTAAACCTCCATTGGTTTTCTAAGCTTTCCATTGATATCCTATCTGCGATCTCATGAGCTAGTCTATTTCCCTCTCTCGGCGTCCAAGTGAACCCTGTATCCTGCAAATCATTCAAAAGCATAAAAATATCTTTAAAAATTGCATCAATTTTCCAAATTTTTCCTTTTGATTTTACTGCTTGAACAAGGATTAGGCTATCCGATTCTATAATAGTCTTTCCAAGCATTAAGTTTTTTGCCATAATGATAGTTTTCCTGAGTGCAGTGGCCTCTGCTATTAGGCTTGATTTGGCTTTGAACCTTGATGTAACTCCTGTAATGATTCTTCCCATGTAATCTCTAATTATTGCAGCTGAAGTTGCTTCCCCGTCTCTCTACAAATGGACGCATCAACATTTATTTTTAGCCATTCTTTCGGTGGAGGCCTCCAGGTAACTTGCTTTTCTCTCCTATTATTCTTATGTTGTTGTATTTCTTGCTGCGTGTCTTTGGTTTGTCTGAAGTCTACCTCCATTCTCTTTGCCATGATTATAGTTGCTTTAGGATTGACTTCATTATTTTGAAAGACAAATTGGTTTCTGAATTTTCACACAGCCCAACATAAAAAACCTAAACTGCCTATTTCTTCCTCTGCCTACCTTGCACCTCCAACTCTAAGTTTTTGAATCATTCCTAGGAACCATTATCCAAAAGAGGATACCGAGGTTGGTGTTGGTAAGTACTGGATTTGTGAGCCAAACCAAACTGCTCTAGTCCAACAAGGACATAATAAAAGAGCATGCTCCACTGTCTCCTCTACCTCTAAACATATCCTACAATTAGAGATTTTTGCAATCTTTCTTTTAGTTAGATTGGAATTGACTGCTATTATGTTATGTGCTGCCTTCCAGAGAAAAAATTTTATTTTTTGTGGAACTTGCATTCTCCAAATTTCTTTCCAAAGATCTTTAAGATCTGTGCTAGTTGATGCCTTCTCTCCTTTTTCCTTTCTTTTCTCCTCTGTTGCTGCATAGTACCCTGTCTTAACTGTGTAATCTCCATCTATCCTATAAGGCCATATTAAGCTATCCTTCTTATTCACTAAGCTGACAGGTGTTCTTAGTATTCTTTCAGATAAGGGGTTCAGAAAAAGGTTGTGAACTTTGTTAGCGTCCCATCCTTGGCCTTCAACTAACAACTCTTTAACCTTCATTCTTCCCACATTCTCTGGTGCTTCCAATCTGTGTTTTTTTTCAACCCAATTATCCCCCCAAACCTCTACTTCAGATCCATCTCCAATGCTCCAGCTTCCTTTTCGTCTAAGAAAATTCCTGCCTTCTAATATGCTTCTCCAGACCCATGATGCACCTATATGTGCTCTAGCTTCCCAAAAATTATTATTAGGGAAATATATCGCCTTTAAGATTCTCACCCATATGGCTTCCGGGTTAGTTAATATCCTCCAAGCCTGTTTTGCTAAATGGGCTAGATTTTGTAATTCAAAGTCTTTAAATCCTAATCCCCCATCCTTCTTGCTCCTTGAAATTGTTGCCCAACTATTCCAATGAATACCACTCTCCTTTCCTGAGGATGCGCACCAAAATTTTGCCACTCTCGCACTAAGCCTCTTACAGAAGTTTTTAGGAAATATCACAACATTCATGGTATATGTTGGTATCGCTTGGATCACTGATTTTATAAGAACCTCTTTGCCAGCTTGGTTCAATAATTGCTCCTTCCAACCCTCCATTTTGTTAATAACCTTCTCCTCTATCCATTCCAAAGCTTTGTTCTTAGATCTTCCCCATCTGGCTGGTAAACCAAGGTACTTTCCAGGGTTCTCCCAAACTTCCATACCTAAGATCTCCTCTATGTTAACTCTAGTTTGAATAGGAATAAGACTACCAAAAGAAATACCATATTTCTCCAAATTAATACGCTGACCCGAGGCTTTAGTGTACTGATTAAGGACTTGAATAATTTGATAAACCTCCTCTTCCTTAGCTTCCGCAAAAATAATACAATCGTCAGTAAAAAGTAAGTGTGATATAGGTGGGGCTGTAGGTGCTTGTTTAATGCCAGAGATCAGCTTTTCCTGTTGAGCTTCACTCATTAGGATAGTGAAGACCTCTGCCGCTATTATAAATAGATAGGGTGATAACGGATCCCCTTGTCGCAAACCTCCCTGAGGTTTAATTTTGTTGGACATGTTGCCATTAATTTTTATCTTATAATTTGCACTCTTTACACATCCCATCATCAACTTCACCCACTTTTCATTAAAACTGAATGCTTTGAGCACCTCTTCAAGAAAGTCCCATTCAAGTCTATCATAAACCTTATTCATATCTATCTTGATCGCTAGTTCATTGACTCCATCTTTTCCTTTTTTTCCTAACCTGTGAAAGGCTTCTTGTACAATGATAATATTGTCGTGAATGAGCCTCCCACCAACAAAAGCACTTTGTATTGGGGACACTATCTTGTCCAATATCTTCTGCAACCTTACCACAATCAGCCTAGATATTATCTTGTATATAAAATTACAACAACTTATAGGCCTTAGCTTATTAAGGTTTTTCGGATTATTTATTTTTGGAATAAGAACAAGAGTAGTCTCACTAATCTCCTCAGGCATAACGGCTTCCTCAAAAAAATTTTTAACAACTGCGCATACCTCTTCTTTCACAGTTTTCTAATGCTTTTGGTAGAACATCCCGTTGAGTCCATCTAGTCCTGGGGCCTTTAAACCTCCCAGACTAAATGCTGCAGCTCTTATTTCATCATCCCTTATATTTCCTAGGATCTCTTCATTCATCTCATTGGTTACCTTTCTCGGTATTTTCCTAATGCACTCCTGTAAACTTTCTCTCTTTTCAGAAGTAAACAACTTGGGAAAATGTTCTTCTGCCAGTTTTAAAATTTCATCACCCCCTTGGACCCATTGTCCTACTGAATTCTTTAACCTTTCTATTCTATTCCTATCTTTCCTCTGAATGGTAGTAGCGTGAAAAAATGTAGTATTCTTATCTCCCCATTTAAGCCATTTTAACCTTGATCGTTGCCCCCAGTATTTTTCTTCTTGCCTCCACATTTTTGAAATTCTTCTTTTTATTTGATTAATCTGTTGCTGTTTATTCTCTTCCAAACTTGAATTCTGTAGTTTTCTAAGCTCCTCCTTCATCTTCAAAATTTCCTTGTCAGCCCTTTTAAAAGTGGTCCTGCTCCATTTTCTCAATTCTTCCTTGCAATTCTTCATCCTTTGAATAATGTTGGTCCATGCAGTTCCTCTTATGATCTCTTTGTTCCATCCCTTATTAATAACATTGCAGCATTCCTCATGATCTTTCCGAAATGCCTCATACTTAAAATGCGTATTCGTTTTATTCCTCGGGCTAGTAGTCAGCATTAATGGACAATGATCCGAACTTATCGCTGGCAGGACTTCCAAAACAGCATGTTGAAACTTTTTCCTCCATTGCCAGTTTACTAGGACTCGATCAATTCTTTCCTTAGTTATGAACCCATTTCTTGGGTTACTAAACCAAGTAAATTTGTTTCCTTTAAGGTCCAAAACCATGACATTCAGGAACTTCCTAAACTCTTCAAGTTGCCCTCTTGGTTTTGGGTGTAAACCAACCTTTTCCTCTTGTGTTAAACCTCATTAAAGTCTCCAATGTATATTTGTACTGCCTCTTGATCCCAATTATTGGTTGTTAAATTCCTCCATAAATTCTTCCTTTTCCTGAAAATAGGATTACCATACACAAATATGCATTTCCAAAATTCACCATTGTTTATACTTATCTTAGCCGTAATAAAATTATCACACCACGACAAAATATTAATATTCACATTTGATTTCCACAAAATACATAGACCTCCAGACAAGCTCCGGAGTTCTACACAAAAGGATTTATCAAAACATAATTTTCTTCTAATAGTATTAATTCTACCTTCCTTAGCTTTAGTTTCCATCAAAAAAACTACTGACGGCTTGTTAAATTTGCAAATATTTCTTAATTCAGTCATTGTCGAGGAAGCCGCCACTCCTCGACAATTCCAACTTAAGAGATTCATGGCTAAATTTGGGGCTTGCTTAGGCCCGCCTCCTCAGCCTTGTTGTTATTACCTGTGCCCCAATCCACTATTCCTTCCTCAGTTCGATTCCATTCAGCTGTCGCTTCTTCATAATTCTTGATTCTCTTGCTGATTTGCACTTGATCTTTTCCATTCTCATCCTCCCAGGCTACTCTAGTTATCTGCAGAATGCGTCTATCCTCTCTCTTCCTTTTAAGTTTCAAACTTTGTTGCATATAATTAGCTAACTCAATTTTCCACCCTGATGAACCTCTGTTGTTTTCCACTATCTTCTCTCCTTCCTCTTCACCGTCGCTTGCTAATTCAACATAATACATATCTCCACTTTCTGCTTTATACTCTTGCTTGTTCCTTTCTTCCTTGCTCTCTTCCTTGCCATTTGTTTGGTTGTTGTGAATCAGATCTTCATATTCTGTTCTCCTTGGGGTGTGGGCTTCATAGCTTGATTCAAATCTTTGACGTTCCTTTTGATCTAGACTCTTTCTTTTTCTTTGAGTTGACTCATCCCTGACCCAATTAGTTGGACCTTCAATATTTGGCTCCCTTCCAGCCTGCTTGCTTAGTTGAACATGAGTTATTCTCTTATTGGGCCTGATGTCAAAGTTTAGCCCAACTTCTGCCCTCTCTTGAAACTCTCCTTCATCTACTTCTTGTTGGGCTGATCTTTCTATTCCCTTCTTATTTTTCCTGATCTCTCTTGATGAAGTATCCATTATATAGCCTGCCCTTAATTCCTCTAGGTCAGCATTCATTCCCTAAAAATCTGGGATATTCTGTGTTTTTTTTACCTGCCCCTCTGCTCTTTCTCTTTCATTCTCTTTCTCAAATTGATTTTCCAAGAAACCTTCTTCCCTTAATTCACGCTGCAAATTCTGCTCATCTTTGATCATGCTTTCTTCAGTATCTTGTCTATCCTCACTTCTTCTTCCCATACTTTGTTGTCCACGCGCTGTTTCTTCCCCATCTTTCTCTTTCCATCTACCTTGTTTTGAGCTACCAGCACCCATAGATGTAATAGCTCGAACCTGACTTACTCCCAAGCCTGTCGAGTATCTAGGCTTTGTCGAATCCCAAACCGCCATTGCTGTTGGGTTCTTGCAGCTTTTCTTTTCATGTCCAATGATGCCACAGTTATAGTAGTAACAGTCTGGTAGCCTTTCATATTGAAAATATACCCATAGGTTTGAAGATTTTTCTCTTGCTAACCAAAAACCTGTTAGAAGAGCCTTCGTTATATTGATGCTTACTCTTATTCTCAAGAAAGGTCTCCTAAGAACTCCATCCACCTTTGGGTCTTCTACTTCAGCAATAACTCCTAACATGTTCCCAATATGAATGGCTGTTTCCTTGCTCATGTAATCAACAGGAATACCATGAACTTGAACCCAAAATTCCATAAAATCATTATTAACTTCAAACACAGATTCACCTTCAGTCTAAAGTCGAAGATTAATTAGATTACCTCTCACATTCCACGGTCCATTCTGAAGTATTTGCAGCCCTTTTTTCCTGTCTTTAAAGCTAAAAAGTATCTTCTTTAATCCTATCTCAGTGACAGTTACTTCTGGTGGATTGCCCACATTCCCAATAAAGCATTTCTGCGAGCCTTGTAACCTATCTCTTTGTCAGAGATAACTATGTTAAAACAGTCGACTTTGAATCCTAGTTCCCCTGGTTTGTTGAGACTGATTACTTTTCCTTCTATAAAGTCCATGTCCAACTTTACTCTCACTTACTGTTGCTTCTTTCTTGTAGGTTCTATGTCTGTGTTTTGCTACTAGTGGTGAAGCTAAAGAAAAGAGATTGATAAACTAGTTAGAATGCTGGTGTAAATGTAGGTTGATGAGAACTCCCTATTGGAGAAGAACCTAGTGTTCTAGAAGAACTCTCCTATTGAAAGAGAAAATTCTCCTATTGAGACTACAATGTGAAGAGTCATTTTTTTTTTAACAAGCTTGATAACAACAGTATGAATCTTTGTACTACATTGGACCTTGCGTCATTCAAAACTTTCACCACAACCCGGCCTACCCATTTTCATAATTGGGCCTAGGAAAGTCCCTGCTCATTCAGCCCCAATAATCACGACACTTGGACACGTGTACAGCAGAGAAGAGAAGTGATTCTTTCTAGCTGCTTGCCAGGTGTAGCTGTAGTAGGGGAAGCTTGAGCTGCTTCTTCAATGGCTGTGGCTATTCGCAGTGCCTCCGTCGTATTGAAGAAGAAGTTCAGTCCGCTTGACGCTCATAATAGTAGTATTTGGAGGAAGAAGAAGGGTTTCATCTGCAAGATGTCGACCAGCGAGTCACCGAACTTGAGTCACAGTATCACGCTCCCCAATAAAAAGTCCGAACCCGTTCGCATTCTAGCTGAACCCGGTGTCTCCTCTTCTGTTT
>NC_029785.2:52410162-52416682 GCF_000816755.2 Arachis ipaensis | reverse complement strand
CCCCTTCCCCCCTTCCCCCCTTTCTTTTTTTCTTTTTTGCGAGTTTTTTAATGTACCAAATATTCTAGGAATAGAGAGTAGTAGTACCTATTAATTTGCATGAGGTTGCTAGTTATTTTCTCTGTTGTTGCGATCCATATGAATTGATGAATGACTGGAATAACGTTGCGTAGTTCGAGGCAATTGAGTCGGGGAGGCGCAAGAGCAGAGCAGGCACGAGAGCTGCTTGGGCGTTGCTCAAATAAGAGGCATCTTTGCCAAATGCAGGCCTTCATGCTTACCACAGGTCTTGTTGAAGATGACATACTTCTCTCGCGATTCATATACGCCTCCGCGTCGCTTGGTTTTCCCTCGTATGCCTACTCCGTATTTTCCAACACCCACACGCACTGCCCCAGCATCTTTGTCTACAACAACATTATATGGGCTCTTTCTTCCTCCAATCCCGCTCTTGCCTTTTCAATCTTCAACTCTATTCGTCGCCTTAGCCTCAGGCCCGACTCTTATTCTTTCCCCTTTGTACTCAAGGCTGTCCTCTGCTTAGTAGATTCACCAATTGCCCTTTCCCTTGCTTCCCAAATTCACTCCCAAGCTGTTGCTGCTGGGTTGAACTCCCATCATGAAGTGGCTGCGTCCCTTGTTCGCGTGTATTCCTCCTGTGGCCGTTTGTCTTGCGTTCGGAAGCTCTTCGATGAAGTCCCACTCTCTTCCAGGTATACTTCCCTGTGGAATGCTATCCTTGCTGCTTATGCTAAGGTGGGTGACATGACCACTTTTGGTTTGGTTTGGTTTTTGTTGTTTTCCATTGCAGGAATGCTATTGATTCCTCTTTATTCAAGCAATGGTTGCATAACTTGCAAAGTGAGACTGGGATTCTAGCTGATGGCACCTTGGCTCTGAGACAAGTTCTAATTCAGGTAATTGCATCATCAGTCTTAAAAAAGTGGATATGATTTCTGATAATTAGGCCTTGTTACGTGGTAATTTAAGTAAATGACTAACCTGTTAGTCTTCTGGTCTTATTCATGTTCTCAAATCAAAATCAACGAAACTAGTTGGACTCCTTTTGGTGTAAACAGGGTGTAGACATGTTTGGAAAGCGCATTGGGTTTCTCAAATTTAAAGCTGACATTTATGACAAACAAACGGGGAAGAAGGTATTGGATGATTTACATAATAGGTTCTATAAGCCAGTCTATGTTTCCATTTTCATGTGTTAATTTTAGCAAAGGGATATGAACTAGCAGACATTTTACCTGTTATGCTCTATATATTATTCAAAAATAGCTTCTTGTTCTTCAATATCCAAAAATTGGATTCCTGAATATGGCAAGCAATGTATTAACAGTATTTGATCCATAGGCATACCACATTCTGAGCTATGTGGTATCTAAAATGCACAACTATTAGGATCTTTTGCTTCTTACCTTATGTTCTCAGGCATCATCATTCCTCTTTTGCTTGTAATTTCTTTGCACTTGCAATCTTCAACATCTGCCTGAGGTCTCATGTAAGTCAGATTCCTATATTCATGAGATGGGTATCTCACATCCATGTGCATATAATTCCCACAAACCAAATATGCCTGGCATATTAGATGGCTGTGTACCAAATATCTCACTGTTTTATCTATCCACACTTTTTAACCTCGCACCTGATGCTGATTTCTTTCTTTATAATAAAGTAAACCGTGATTAGGTTCCAGGTATTGTATTTGCAAGAGGACCTGCTGTGACTGTGTTGATACTTCTGGAATCAGATGGTGAAACTTATGCTGTCCTTACTGAACAGGTTCTTAGATGTTGGATCCTTGCAGACAGAACTATGTTCTTTTCAAACATTTTAACTAGAGTTCCATATTATGCTTATTATTTTTTATTTATCAGGCAAGGGTTCCTACTGGAAGAATTATTTTGGAATTGCCTGCTGGAATGTTGGATGATGACAAGGGTGATTTTGTTGGCACTGCAGTTCGTGAGGTCTGTCTCTGTCTCTGTCTCTGTCTCTCTATACAATTCTCTTCATGGCTTAGTTGTGCCTCTGACAGGTTGAAGAGGAGACTGGCATAAAGTTAAAACTTGAAGACATGGTTGATCTCACTGCTTTCTTGGATTCTTCAACAGGATGCAGATTTTTTCCCTCACCGGTATACCTTAAGCATTCTGCATCGACCTTATTGCTTTATTGGTTTTGCAAATAAATAATTTTGTCGCTTGAAAAAAGAGCTAATAATGCATCTACTGCTTTATAGTTGTGCAATAATTTAGTTTGGTATTTTGAGCGTGTTATTGTACTTTTAGATTTGCATTTACCAATCAGTGAGCATTCAATTCAATTTCTGGCTGTGGTTCAATCTAACAGTATTTGATAATCCTCGCTTATGGGTCTTATTTACTTATATTAAACTGTAGTTTATTCTTAGCTCATGAATTTTGTTATATGCACGACTTAATTTCCACTTTTTAAAAAATATAAAATAACAAAGTAGATTTTTAATTCACGAACTTCTGAAATTATCTGGATACTGGAATCATAATTTGTGCATTTCACATATAAAGTTTGCTCTCATTACTTCATTAGGGGGTGATCTTTTCACTTATTTTAGGGAGGGTGTGATGAAGAGATCAGTATCTTTCTGTACCGAGGGCGTGTTGACAAAGAGATCATCACACAGCTACATGGGAAAGAAACCGGCCTTCGTGATCATGGGGAGCTGATTAAGGTACGTGTAGTACCATACAAGAAACTGTGGCGCACCACGGCAGATGCCAAGGCTTTGGCGGCTGTTGCACTGTTTGAAATGGTTACCAAGGAGGGGCTATTGCCTCCTTCACCAACCTAGCTTAGTAGCCTTTCTTGGTATACTGCTTTAGAAAACATAAAACGAACTAGGTAAAGAGCTTGTAGAAAGAATTTGGTTATCGTTGCCTTTTGTATGCAGTGGAGCAACGTCGTACTTTGGAGGGTTTTTTTTTTTCCCCCGAATTGAATCAAGTTCCTCTAAAATGAAAAATTGAAAATCTAATTACCCTTGAATCAATGTAATGAGACTTGTACTTATATTCAACGGTAATCAATTTTTTATTTTATTATTTTATAACTTTTCTCACTTTATATTTTTTTTAATCTATATCGAGCCAGTTATGCGAATTATTGTCACTTCGTAATGTACCTACTCTTTTATATATCTTGAAGACCAAAAAGCCACCCTCTGTAAAGTTTGCTTACTCTTAAAAAGGTGATCATTCTGGCACACCGTAACCAAAATGGACATGTTGACCAAATAAAACAAATCTCAGAAAATGAGGAGTTAAAGGCTTTGCTGCTATGATTGTAACTTGCTCACTATAACACAGCAAATCACTCGGGTTCAGTAGAATGAAGA
Organism: Arachis ipaensis; assembly: GCF_000816755.2. NCBI lineage: Eukaryota > Viridiplantae > Streptophyta > Magnoliopsida > Fabales > Fabaceae > Arachis > Arachis ipaensis. Next base: position 52,413,297 of record NC_029785.2, on the reverse strand, counting down.
AAACTAAAAGCAAATGGCAAAAACATAGAAGTTAACCAATCATGCTATTACAATACTGATGTACCTACTCTTTCAATGTTTTTAGCACAATACGGAGTTATTTTCTTATATAATTTGCTTATCCAAATCACAAAGGCACTCCCATCCTCGAGTCCTTAAACAAAAACTATATATTACCTTTCTTCTTTTTTCATGAAAAATAAAGGTTTTGCAGTAATCTTTCTACATCTTTCCCAGAAAACCTGTAGCATTCAAGGATCTTGAAGAGTTACATGAGATGTGCACGGATTGACTCAATTGAGTGAATACACTCTGTAGTTTGTGACTACTCAATGCACTGCCATAGTCCCATGATTACGCCTAAATATATTGCCTCATAACCCCACTAATATGATGGGCACGAAGAAATTATTTGAGTACCTAACCTTTATAAGTGTATAATTTATTATGAAAAATTGAAGTATAAGCTCACAGAATGTTACAAACTTACAATGATGCACTAACCCACAAAACGTGACAATAGTGTACAAACCCTAAAAAGCATAAAGGACTACAGGGTGAAGAGGCATCTGAATCACAATCCGTTGGTTTTCACTTTTCAGGGAATTACTTTTATATGGATTCAGACCTTGCTTGTGACAAAATCTCTGTCACTTGCCTCCCAAATGGTGGTGCCATCACATGTACAGAGTTTTTTGTAGTTCTCTCCCACCCCTGCACTTCTGGCGATTACAGCAGCAGCTATACCATGTTCTGATTTGTTTTCAGTTGCATATACAACCACTGATCGTCCAATAAGATCACCTACCTTGAGCTTTTCTTTGACCCCAGTGTAGAAGGCTTCGCCCTTTTCGTTAGCTTCTAATGTTCCCAGGTCGCCAAGTGGCTGAGGGTCAAACCAAGCAACTTACATTAGTGTTTACAAATATCTATATATCAGTTGTTAATCATTAAGAGATAAAGGTTTATGCCAAATATCAAGAAAAATATATGTCCACAGGTCATGTAAAAAGCAAACCTGTTTAGCATCTTCCCCGTCTGTTGGATTGTATACTTTACCAGTGCTAGCTGCACCTCTAGTCAGGTCCCCATACTCATTAATGGACCAACCATGCTTTCCTGGTGACAAACCACTGAAGTTGGCTTCAATCCTAGCTAGTTCCATGTTTACTTGAGCTAGGCGAACAACTCCAAAAATGTCTGGACCTTTGAATTCAGAAACAGCGGCAGATATTAAGAAGTCTGTAAAGCAAAAGAGAGATTTGGTTGAATCAAAACTGATGTCACAGCTGAAACAACAAAAAGGAAAGTAAAACATTGTTGGAAATTCCATTAATTGGACTAAGTTACTAATAACAAATTCAATGACAAGATTATTAAATGCAAGGAGATCTAGAGACCTCACACGACAAAATAAGATCATCTGCAAGCCATTCTAGTGAATAGGCATAGAAAATGATCCAGCATGGGAGGATCATCAAGTTTAGCAGGCATTATATTTTCTTAAGGAAACAAACTTGGACAGATGTTTACAACTGACAATCCTACTGTTCTGCTATATGTCAATTCATCAGTTTTCTTCATTTTCTTGTTTTGCTTTTAATCTTGTAGTTTTCTTTATTTTCACAAAGAGCTATTGATAATACATGTATTACAAAAGGTACAATAGCTCCCATTTCATGTATGAATAAAATGTCTAAACAAAACAAAAATAATATTTCTCAAAAATAATAACTTCTTTTAATACAACAATAACAAAGCCTTCCCCCATTGGTTAGTGGTTACATGGAGCAAACAATGCCATTACATCCCATCATAAACAATATCTATAAATAAGTCATTCAAATCAAGATCACATAAGATCTATATCTTCAGAAAAAAATTTTCAGAACAAAAGAAACTGATAAAGAATAGAAACGTTATTGGAGACAATAGTGTCCCAGATAAGATCATTTCCAATAAGATCATTTTCAATCATCAACCTCTTAACATATATATCTACAGAAAATGGGGTTTAGCAAACATATAAAATTAAGTCTTTAGTGCTACTGCCAAATTGTTAAGAAACTGTGTAAAGTGAGAGCCAAGTCTTCTAATGCATGCTCTAGTTCATTAGACTATGAATTCAAAGGAGGTAAAGACAAATACAGGCCAAACCTAGTGTGTCATGAAAATGGAAGCATTAACAATCCTATCAACAATAATGAGGGATAGAAGATGCGCCCCCAATATAGATGTATCAAGATCCATTTTTTCACCTGATCTAATAAGGATTGCTCAGGGTTGAGCCTGATAGGCAGAACAGTTGATCATATCCATCAACATACTAGCATCATTTCATAATTATCTTATTCTACTACCCTTCATAATAAGAGGTATTATTGTAATTAGAAGTTAATTGAAGTTTGTTATCAGTAGTTACTAGTTCAGAAGTTGGTTTCTCCAATATTCCTAAAGGCCTAAGGGTTTAGGGTTCATGCACAAAAAAATTACTTGACGCAAAACTGGTCATACTCATTATACTTGTTACTCAATACTCATCAAGTAGAATAAAGTGATAAAATTTCCACTGATAAATCATAACCAAGCGAGAAATCTACTAGCAAACCTTCAGGTGTTCCCTGTCCGATTAATCGGGCTTTTCTACCAGTCTGTTCCAAAGCTTCAGTCATGGTCTTCACTGGAGTCGAACCACGAATCCTAACTACCTGATTGCTCAAGTCCACCTCTACATCCTTCACTCCTGCAGAAAGTTGACAAGACCAGTTTGACATAAATGATGAACACTCCAGTGTAGGATGCCATAACTGAAATTTGTGAACTGATATATCTAAAATGAAAATGCATTTAGTAGTATATCCGTAGAAAAAAATAAATTCCAATTCATTAAATTACTCCAAAATCCAAACAGGTTGGTCACTTGTGAATAGAAATTAATTGCACTAGCCGATCCAGAGGTTCAAAGAAAACATTCATCAGAACAGAACACGTACCATTGATGGTCTGCAACTTGTTTTTAACAGCATTAACACAACCTTCACACTTCATATCCACCATGTACTCCGTCTACACCAAATCAGAAGATCGGACAAATTAACTAAACCAATTCCATTACAAAGAATCTATTCCCAATCC
>NC_029785.2:52408911-52410116 GCF_000816755.2 Arachis ipaensis | reverse complement strand
AACCTTAGCTGAACCTAGACGAATAGATATCTATCCAAATTTGCAATTGCACGGATGCTAATACAAGAATAGAGAGAGATAGAGAAGATAATGAAACTGACCAGTAACTCCGGCAAGGAAGAATGATGGTTCTGTAAGAGAGAGATATAATGAATAATCAATAATTAATAAGTAAGAAGAGGAAGATTCTAGAGAGATATTAAAAAGGGGGAATACCTGAGAAGCAGTGTTGTGGTCCATTTGGAGAGGGGAGGGCGGGGCAGCAAATGTTTTAACGAGGCCGAATCGGTTGGGGTTGAGAGAGAAGGGTGAGTTTGGCGATTTGGAAGATTGAGAAGGAGAAGAAGAAGTAGAAGAGGATGCCATATTCATAATTGATTATTCTTTTTCTTTATGTTCGCTGTCTCATACAACTATGCTTACGGCCTTGCAGGTTTACTCATCTCTCTCCTCCTTACCACTTCTAGATTAATCCACATTCCACAGCTTTCCTTCCATTCCATTCCATTCATTTTTTTTCCTGTTTTTTATTTATTTTTCACCATTTTGTTCTTTCTTTTCTTTTTTCCACTTTCAATTCAATCTATATTTTTCTTCTTGGGTAGAGTTTTGGTGACGACTCTTGGTTAAATTTTGCTATTTACACCCATATTAAGATTTTTTGAAAAATAATACTGTAATTGATTGCCAACATATTTATCAGGAGTGCTATGGGCAGCAATTTTTTTATTTTGTAACCATCAATTGGCTATCAATAGTGTTTTTAATGGTGTGAAATTATATTTAATGGTAGAAGATTACTCACTTTTTTTTAATGGTTAAGTGTTCACGACAAAATACAAAAGTTGCTGGTTCCTAGACTTTCTCTTATCAAAATTTTAAAATACATTTATTCAATATAGTATATTAATATTCTTTCGGTTGTTATGTTTAGTAATTTGTAAAATATACGTATAATAAAATTCTCCCTAATATGTAGTTTTTCTTAACTAAATACTCTTCTAATTTCTAAAGAATAAAGACACTTATTGGATATCAAAATGAAAACTTTTGAAGTTGTTTACTTTTCCATAAATTTAATTTTCTTTTTTGCCCTTTTTAACTTTTTTTTTATTAGTGCTTTCAGAATATTTGATATATACAAGAATCAAAGAGAAAATATTTCAACATATTTAAATTAATTAAACATGAAATAAAATTAAATA
>NC_029785.2:52400084-52408850 GCF_000816755.2 Arachis ipaensis | reverse complement strand
ATTCCTCCTCTCTCTCACATTAACCTACCCACCTCCAACAATCACACACAGACCTTTTTCTCTCACCAATGCTGCCTAAAACGCCGGCGACTTCCATTCTCTCCGCGACGCCCTCAACAAGCGCATCTAAGACAACTGCTTCAACACGAAGTCCACCTTCGACTTACCTGGCATTGATTACCTGGCAGCTTCCATGAGCCCCAACAATGAGTCAATTGCAACGAGTGTTATTGTCTCCGGTGGCTACGAAGATGATATGGACGAAGGAGATGTCATAATCTACACTGGACAAGGCGGGTAGGCCATGAATTATAAAAAAAACATTCATTTAATATAAAAAAAAATCTTAATACTTAACAAAAGAAATATTCAGTTATATTTTAGCAAAAATAATTAAATATTTATAAAATTTTAAAAAAATATGAAATTCTTAAAGAAATAGAGACATTCACATTTGCAATACAAAAAAATTCGAAAAATATATAAAAGAACACACATTTAGTATGAAAAAGAAACATTCTAATACTTAGCAGAAGAAACATCCATATATATTCACTCGTAGAAATTTTGGATTCACCCAAAGGTATTTAGCTGATTTTTAGCTAATACCCTTCTGGTTCCCTAGCATTGTTGTTTTCAAAAAGAACTTTTATCTTTAGTTTCACTTTACTTTGTGAATTTTCTTTTGCACATTTTTTAAAGGGCAAAAAACTAGAATAAACCAAGGGAAGTTGCAAATTACCTAAATGAGCCAAAGTGAAATTCGTTTCTGCAATTAGCCAAACCCTATATTTATATAATTCGAACCAGTGTGGTTCGAACTCTATTCATGAGTAATTCGAACCAGGGTGGTTCGAATTACTAAGAGAGAAATTCATTCAAGTAAATCGAACCAGGGTGGTTCGAATTACTTGGGAGGAAAACGTAGCACATAATTCGAAACAAGCTGGTTCGAATTATATGGGGAGACGCTGCATCAAGTAATTCGAACTAGGCTGGTTCGAATTACACAAACTGAATTCGAACCAGTCCGGTTCGATTTAGTGGTAGACAGTGCAGTATATATATGGTTCTAAACGTGAGTTGCTCTCATAGAGGGTGTAATATGGCTAGTGAGGAGAGTTTTGTGGTTTTGGTTCACCATAGAGGATCCATTAAGAGGAAAACTCGCTCCGGTGTAAAGTTTACAGATAAGGATCCTCTCTGTATTGTTGTGAAACCAACGACGAGCTATGATGATCTTGTTAGATCTGTGCTGATGAAACTTGGTCTGGAAGGTGCGAAGCGAGTGAAGAAGTTTTTCTATCGCATTCCAATCACTGTCTTGCAGGATACGGTGAAGTATGATTGCTTCACGATTGGTAGTGATGAGGACCTGCAAGTCATGTTTCTATGTCGGAGGCAGTTTCCCGAGGTGAGGACACCAGAGTTGTTGGCAAAGTTGGTTGATGTGGTATCCAGCTCAGGGGGTTCGAACCGGAATGCCACCACTGAAGCAGCGACAGCCGGTTCGAGTTCCAGGCCTGCCAATGCTTCTTCGTCCGTCCCTGTGTACGAGCCAGCGGTCGAACCAGTCGCCTCCCCGTCTTTTGCTGTTGATCTGAATGATGGAGTAGGCAACGTGGTAGGATCAGTTGATATTCTGCCGAACGCTTTACAGGGAGTTCCACCGATTGGCGTCGGAGACGGAGTGTTGGGTGATGTAGAGGAGGACGACGTCGAGCCGGATATGATTGAGGATGACAGCGGCGACGAGGTTGGAGCGACTGAGCCTGCATTGGTAGTCGGTGGTTCTAGTTCTGGCACACAGCAGTATCCACCACATTTTTCCTCTTTTGACCTAGATGCCATGAGGCAAGAGGGTGTTTCAGGGCACTCTGTTGGATTCGGAGCTAGAGATGCTGAAGGGACTGCTGGTTTGACAGAGTTCCAGGTTGGTCAGCAATTTCAGGATAAAGACGAGGCCCTGTTAAGTGTGAAGACTTACAGCATCCGGCGAGGGGTACAGTACAAGGTTGTGGAGTCTGATCATCGCCGTTATGTGGGCAAGTGTTCTGAGTTTGGGAATGGGTGCACATGGTTGATTTGACTGAGTCTGCGGAAGCGCAAGGGCATTTGGGAGGTCAAGCGGTACAATTGACCTCACACTTGTCTTGCGACCTCCATCTCGAGTGACCACAGGAGCTTGGATTATCATGTGATTTCCGCGTTCGTTATGCCAATGGTTAGGGCTGATGCATCCGTCAGCGTCAAGGTGCTCCTAAATGCCACGGCAGCACACTTCGGGTTTAGGCCGACTTACAGGAGGGTCTGGATGGCGAAGCAGAAGGCAATTGCCCTCGTATACGATGACTGGGATGAGTCATACAACGAGCTCCCCAGGTGGGTTTTGGGAGTCCAGTTGACGATGCCCGGTACTGTTGCAATCCTACGGACGAGCCCCGTTCGAGTTAGTGGACAAGTAGACGAGTCTCAAGCTTTTTTTCACAGACTTTTCTGGACGTTTCCACCGCTCATCCAGGCATTTCGCCATTGCAAGCCCTTAGTTAGCATTGACGGGACCCATCTGTATGGGAAGTACGGGGGTACTTTGCTCATCGCGATTGCACAGGACGGGAACTCCAACATTCTACCCGTTGCATTCGCACTAGTAGAAGGTGAGAATGCAGAGTCTTGGTCATTCTTTCTCTCCCACCTTAGACAGGCATAACGGCATAAAGGCTGCGCTTGAGGCTCCGGACGGAGGTTGGTTACCTCCATCTGCATACCGTGCATTCTGCATTCGACACGTAGCGGCTAATTTTGCCCTTACCTTCAAGGGCAAGGATGCACGTAGGCTTCTAGTGAATGCCGCATATGCCAAGACCGAGGTTGAGTTTGATTACTGGTTTGATATTCTTTGGTCTGAAGACCCGGCGATGTGTGAGTGGGCGAACCGGATTGATTATTCCTTATGGACTCAGCATCGTGACGAGGGACGGAGATTCGGTCACATGACGACGAATATCTCGGAGTGTGTGAACTCAATCCTAAAGGGTGTCAGAAACCTCCCTGTATGCTCTTTGGTGAAGGCAACATATGGAAGGCTTGCGGAACTCTTTGTTCGCAAGGGTAGAAAGGCTGAGGCCCAGATGGGAATCGGACAGCAATTCAGTCAGTACTTGGTGAAGTGTATAGAGGCCAACTTGAAGAATTCGCGGTGCTTCACGGTGACTTTGTATGACCGGGATAACTCCGAGTTCACCGTAGCCGAGACCACTCCGACGGGCTCTTTCTCATTGGGTACCTACAGAGTATCGCTTGCGTCCCGGACCTGTGACTGCGGGTACTTCCAGGCACTTCATTTCCCGTGCCAGCACGCACTTGCATGCTGCGCCTACTCACGGGTTACCTGGTCCTCTTATGTTCACAGCGTGTATCAGATTAGTTCAGTGTTCAGTGTGTACCAGATGGGATTCACACCGCCGATACCGGAGGGATTCTAGCCACCTTACGACGGGCCAACCGTGATCCCGGACCCTGCCAAGAGGCGTGCGAGAGAGGGTCGTCCGAGATCCACTAGGATACGGACGAATATGGACGAGGCAGATCCGAATCGGCCAAAGAGGTGTGGCCTTTGTCGCCAACCCGGACACACCCGCAGGAGTTGCCCACAGCTTGGAGGACCGTCTCACACGGGGGGCCAGTAGTAGTGATCTTGTTATTGTTAGTGTTTATTGATTTTATTTTTCCTGTTACGTGTTATGTAAGATGACTTATGTAATCTGTTTATGTTTTTACCTTCTAGTAATGAAAAAGTTGCATCTGAATTTGAATATAGCTAGAAATCCCATGACTGCAAAAGTTGATAACTAAAGTGTTATATGATTCATTGATAATACATAGTCACTAATCCACTAAGTAAATACCAGATTTTTAAGTACAAAAAGATGAGGAAACAACAAGGAAAAATAGCTCTAAAGTAACAACAGTAATCCACATCGGTCTGGTACATGAGTGAACCCTAACGTCCAAAATACATGAAATGTAAATCATCTAAACAAGTGGGAGCCTGTCCCACAACGACGGGGAACCCATGGCCTCTGACCTCTGCGGATAAACGGCTCCTCATCCTCTATCTCATCTGCGTCCTCATGCGGGGCAGGCTGTGCGGGTGGCGTAAAATGGACAGGTGCGGCAGACGGCCCGGCGACAGACTGTGATGCAGCGGTGTAAGCGGAATGTGGGGTACCTCCCAAACCAAACTGGTCACCAACAGGTGTCGTAGCAGGCTCGTTCAAATCAACATCTAAGGGTGCCTGCGTGCCAGGGGTCTGAGGACGCCTCCTGCCCGGCTCGTCCTCCTACATGATAGCCGAAATCTCCGCTAGAAACCGTGGACTGCCGAAGTCCGCATCAAGCGTATCTGCCCCAAGGAAGTCCTGCCACTGTGATCCGGGAATAACCCATGGAGTACCGTCCTGCTGAGGCTGGTCGTCGGTGGGTACTCCAACAAAGTAATGTCCAAAAGGACCGGACCCAAGTCCAGCGTCACTAGGCTCAGCCCCGTCACCCATCCCTGAGCCATACCACTCACCTCCGTGCACCCCATCCTGGGTACTACCACCAGCAACTGAAGCCGCCCCTGCACCATCCCCGCCCTCGGGCCCATGCTGATCATCGTCATCGTCCTCAGGGTCAGGTGCAGCGGCATGAACCGCAGCACGCCCTCTACCTCTGCCAGGATGATGTCGTCGTCGACCCCCAGCGGGGCCGGCGTCGTCGCCAGCCTCCATAGCACGCTCAAGCCACCCCCAGTCACGCTGGTTACGACGTGTGCCCACGCGAGCTCTCCTATCAACCCGCCTTTTGTCCGGCACGTCGTTAGGCCGATCCATCTCAGGTACTCGCCCAGCTCCCCGCTGTGAGGCCTCAACAGGAATAGCAACGGCTCTCGGATCGCCCAACTGCGGATCCGGAGACAAAAACCTCTTCCCGTGCTGACTCCACCAATCCAAGAACTGATGCGACGGACCAGGGTCAGCAACAACATCGAATCTCAGCACGCTCTCCGTACGGTCGTCCCAATACTGATGCCACTTCTGCAAATGGGACGGGAACCATCGATCGCCGCCTCTGCCTTCCTTCAACATCAGAAAGTCGATGTTTAGGGCGGCCTGTGGACGGGGCTGCACCCCTCCAAACTGCGGAAGAACCCTATCTACTTGATGCCACTCTATGACGGCAAAGTAGATAAGCGATGTAACAGACCGCCACAGCACCATATGTCGAGGCTCCAAAACCTCGGGATGCACGACCTGAAGTACGTCAGGGCTACTGTACGGCATCCAGATAAACTGCACGCAGAACGATACAATGTCAGGGCAACTCGTGATCCCAACTCGTAAATCGTGGTTAAATAAAAAAACTTATTAAGTAACATACTGACCTCTCTATCCTGCAACCGGTCTATCCAGAGCCTCCACGTCTGAACTCTAAGACCCTTCTCGCTACTGGAAGGGATGTAACCTGACCACCTGCGACATGCACATGTGTTACCGCTACTTATATGTGTGCTTAGGGTATCCAATACATTATGAATGAACACGCGGTTATGTGTAGTAAATTGAAATAGACAAAGATTAGTAAAGTACCTCGAGGCCAACGGACAGCTGAACATCTCAAATCCTGCAGGCCTAAACCGAGGAAATCGCCAGAAAATCCATGACTGAAGTAGCTGAAGTGGGCCCGCTAGCTTGTTAACATTTCTGTTCGCCACACGGCACATGCACCGGTACAACCATGCCAGTGCTGCAGAACCCCAGCTGTAGGTCCCCATCTCCTCCAGCCTAGCTACAAACGGAAGCCATCTGATGTGAAGCGGTTGCCCGACTTTTCCGCAAAAAGCTGCGTGCCCAACAACATCATGATGTACGCACGGGCATAACGACGCACAGTATCCTCATCAGCTCCCTCCGGGCACTCACCAAACGTCTCCTGAAACCAGTTGCAGTTGACCGCGTACTTCTGAACCTGGCTAGGAGGAGGTACCACTCCAAGCAACTCCTCGAACCAAACCTAGGCTGGACGGCCACCCTCGATGTATATATGGAACTCTGATAGGCAGCCGCTGACGTAACGCCCGTCCACTGGCAAACTCAGCTGGTATGCCACGTCCTGCAGTGTGATCGTGCACTCTCCGAACGGCATATGAAACGTGTGCGTCTCCGGACGCCATCGCTCAACAAACGCACTGACAAGGGCCTCGTCCAACCGGAACCATCTATCGTTCAGCCTTGCAAGATGGTAAAGACCAGCCATCTACAGGTACGGAACGTATCTGTCATCCAGGACCATGCCCTGCTGCCGCCGCATGCTTCTGATGCATCACTGAGGCTGCGGAAGAAATGAACCGCATTATTAGAACCAGGTTAATTACCGGTGACAAACATAATCAACACGATAATTGATAAACCAAAAAATCTTACTATGTATAGCCGCTTAAAAATCCAAGAACGAGAACCATTTGCATAAGAAACTTAAATTAGAAACCACCATAGGCTACTGACATGAAAGGTCTAACATTATAAAACCACAACTAAACCGCTTACATAAACCACTAACATAAACCACTAACGTAAACCGTTAACGTAAACCGCTTACATAAACCACATACATAAACCACTAAGATAAACCACTAACATAAACCACTAAGATAAACCACTAAGATAAACCACCAACATAAACCACTAACAAAAACCACTAACATAAACCATTAACAGAAATCACTAACATAAACCACTAAAATAAACCACCAACTAAACCAACATCTAACCCGCATGCCAAACCACTAACTCACATATACCGGTAAAACAAAGTTATTTCCGTACTAACCTCTTCGTTGATGACCCCAGCTATATGGGCGACTCCGTCCAAGCGATATAACCGTGCCGGATCGTCCCCCATGAGCAGAGTATTCCGTTCAGGTCTTTCTCGGAGAGAATCTGGGTCGTTTTCTCTGAGATTTGGTGGGGCAGGAGAAGGTGAGAATGGTTCGAATGAGGCTGATTCGAACTCCTTATATAGCCCAATCACTAGTAATTCGAACCAGGGTGGTTCGAATTACTAACAACCTAGCTTAAGCGTAATTCGAACCAGGGTGGTTCGAATTACATGATGACCTCATTTACCCATAATTCGAACTGGAGTGGTTCGAATTACTTGCATTCCTAGTTCGAACCAAGCTGGTTCGATTTACTTTCAATTTTTTCTTTGAAATTCGAACTGCTCTGGTTCGATTTATTTGAAGATGAAGTTCGAACTAGCCTGGTTCGAATTACATAAAAATATGATCTGGCTCATTGCTGTATCGATTTTCATTTTGGCTCATATAAGTAAATTTGGATTGATGTTGGCTTATTATAGTATTTTGCCCTTTTTTAAATATAACTAGACTTTCTTAAAAGATTAAGACGTATTTAAAAAAATTGTATTCTTAGGAATATTATTTTCAAAAAGTGAAAAATAGTATAATTGAGTATTATACAAAAAAAAATTTGTTTCTTTAGTGCAACAAATAGTTGGAAATTATTTTTAATAAAATAATGACTATGAGTTCTAATTTATCTTTTTAATTATTCTCCGAATACTTAAGTAATTACAAAATTAAATATATGTATTCTTTTTTAACACAACAAAAAAGTAAAAATTCAAAACTTTTTTATTTAGATTGAAAAAGTTAAGATGAAATAAGAAAAATTCTTTGACAAGAAACATAATAATTAAATAATTAATAATAAATTCATATTTTATTTTTCGTTTCTTCGTATATCAATCCACCTTTTTTTATGGGAATAAAATTTTATATTCCACACAAAAAGTTACTCTTAAAAATAAAATACTTTAAGAAATAAATTTTTAAAATTTTTAATAATCATAAAAATAATATATTTCCTAAAATGGATATATCGATAAAGTATATTTGTATAATGTATAGGACGTTGACCTCAGTCAATTCATCGCGGAAGGGAGAAAAATTTGTTACATATTTCCGGGATGAGTCTGATAATAATACCATTCATAAATCATTAATAACTATGATGCAATCAGAAGAAGCACAAATAGGTCTATGAACTGAATTTTTCTCTGCCTCGCTCCCTAAACAAATGTACTCAAATTGAATCAGGGGTTTCCAAATTAATTTAGAAAAAACAAAAAAAAGAACCCGATCGCAATCGAATAGCTGACTAGCCAACATAGGAAAATACATAGATATTAAATCGAATATATGGCGGTTTTCCAAGGGTAACCCCCTTTCCTTCTCTAGTTAAACAACATAGATGCCCAAAACAAGGCTAAGAAAGAAAATCCAGTTACTGCAACTCTTGCTGCACTTCCTTTGTCACTTCCGGGTGTAGCTGCAAGGGTAAACATGTACTTTTATTAGATAAGTTAGAATAATGTAATTAGCAGCTTCTGTGGGTCGATGAATGTTTTGTTAGATTGTGTATTTTTATGCGGAGTCTGAAATGCAAATTTTGAAATATTTATTTTTTTTATTATCTTTTATTTTTAATAAAAATTTCAATTTTTTAATATTTAAAAATATAACTTATATATTTAAATTTTACACGTTTAAATATTAAAAAAATAAATTAAAACTCTTCGTTGTTACTCATCATTCTAGTTACTACTTATATTTTAAGTCTAATTTAGATAAATAACTTAATTAATTTGAAAAAAAACACATAAACAATAAATATTTATATTAAAAATAATTTATTTAAT
>NC_029785.2:52359029-52400059 GCF_000816755.2 Arachis ipaensis | reverse complement strand
ATCCAAAATGTGCTTATAATGCACTCTTCATCGTTTAGTCTATTTCAGCTCTAATTTGAGGTCAAGGGACACCTTTGACAATAGCCCAAAATCTTGTACGCGCAATAAAGGCTAATAGTTATTTGAATACTCTGTTCTTTCAAAATTAACATACGCGTAAACTCAGATTAAAGAAATTCAAAATTGGTGGGAACGGAAAAAATAAGATTAAAGAAATTCAAAATTGGAGGCGCAGTTACGAGTTTTTCCCGACCTAATTTGGCGTTTTTGTTTCATTTTTATTTGTTCTTTTTGTCTTTGTATTTCTGTTTTAAAATTCTGTTAGGATTTTATAGCTCTACTTTATTGTATTGAATTCTTTTGTTCAAAAAAAAAAAAAATGATTAGCTGGCCTTTTTGATAAGAGACAAATTCGAAGTGACAGATTTTGGTTTCTCTTTCTTACCCTTTCCCCGGGTAATCTAATCGAATTGGCCGTGTATTTATGCATAGTCGTCATGATTAAGCAATCGGTACAGAAATTAAATGTTTTCCTTATTTTAGTTTATCAAATTGAGGAACTGCTTACCTGGTGGAGTTGTCGTTGAAGATGAAGATGGAGATGGAGCTGATCCTAATAACGAAAAAAAATAATAATAATGATAATTAATAAATGTAAGAAGAATATAATATTTAACAAAATCGGAAATTTGTGGATACATAAAACCAAAAAAGAGTTTTTAATTATTGATACCACAACTACTTCACAATAAAGAGAGTTCACAAAAACATGGCCTATTATTCGTTGACTCATAACAGGGACAAAGACCAGGAAATCAAAATCAAATGTATATTTCAACAATAATAATAAAAAAAAAAAAACAATAAAAGTTAGATGATCATAATCTGTCACTTACTAATTAATCAAAGATCTTGCCTACCAGTAGTGGACTAGCGGTGGTGTTGTCAGAGCTTGTGACAAAACAATTTTCCTTTTTATCTCTATTGAAAATTGAATACTAACTCTTTCACTAAGAATTTGACTAATTCGCCACAAAGTCAGCGAAGAAAGCCAAAAGTACTAGTATTTAGATCTAACAAAAAAACGGGGGATAAAAAAGTAAATTTGGCAAAAATAAAGAAGTGTACCTTTGCAGCTGTTGATGCCTTGGGTGATACCGCAGTGACGACTAAGTTCAAGAGCCTGAGTGACGTTGATGTGGAAACTCTCAAGCAAACCGGGAGTATTGAAAAGGTTGCAGAGGCAGGTTAGTTGCGTCGCAACGGTTTGTTTGAGTGGCGTGCAGCAAGAACTTGGTGGCTTCGTTGAGTTCAGGTAATCGGCACATGGAATCAGTTGAGAAGCACAAGAGTTGTCACTGCTGCTTGATGCTGCCTCACTCAAACCCATCATGCCACTCATCATTACTACCACCAACACCAAACCAAACATAGAAACATGCATCTTGCTCAGACTCATTTTTTCAGATCTTCTGGGTTTCTTTTTCTTCTGTTTTGGTTGGTAAGTATTCGCTTAATTGCTGGGCTTGCTACTGTATGAATGTGAAATGAATTTACTTATAGGTGCAATTGCCTGCCTAGGTAGCCAAATTTATTTAATTCAGCTTTTTGGTGCGTTGAATAGGCCCACGTTCTATCCTGCGCGTGACGGCGTGACTTCGCTGCCTTTTTCGTTAAGAATTTTATACGTTAAGAATTTTATACTAATAGGGAAAATTAAAACCACCTTACATGTGTTTTACTTTTATAAATTTGTGAAAAAAAAATAGTGAGAATAATAAATTTTTGGAGTTAAATAATAAATAACTAATTAGTATTTATTGTTTTATATACTTTTCCTATAGTTATTTTATTAAAAATTTAAATTTATTGCTAGTGCATGTTTATGTAATTCACTTTTGTTTCTAATATTTACAATCAGTTTTAATTAACATTTCATATTTCATTATTTTATAACATGAAGATAATTTGGGATGGTTTAGCCAATGTGCTGAATTGGACAACACACTGTTTTCTACAAATATGTGGTGTTTTTCTTCAACTGTGCTCTTTTATTTATTAATTTTTCCATGATTTTCTTTTTCAAAGGTGTGAACTAATCACAAAAATAGAATAGCGAGTATTACACTTAACAATCCAAAAATATCAGAGGGATTAAAGGGTCATACATTCTCCAGCATGAGGCCAGAACGCATCCAACCAACTAAATGATAGCTTCTGATATGTGACAAAATGAGCTGTATTATCATTATTCAGCCAGTGATCCGTTGGCCATAATGTATTTTATATGGCTAAAATTCGATATGCTGTAATTAATTCCAGTTGAAAAATACATAGGCAGTTTTTTTGAGAGAAAAAAAAAAGAGAAAAAGAAGAAAGACTTTGTTATAAAAAAAAAAAAGAAAAAATGATAAATAAATTCTTGACCTTTTAATCTGCAGACATTTAAGTTTTCAAGGATTTGAAAATACATTTAAGTTCCTAATCTGTTTAAAATCTGGACATATCGATCCCTCATGTTCACTTGGGTCTGTCAAATCCAATGAAAATATCAAACGTGACTCCCGTTGTACTGACCTGGTTGATACGGTTGCACACACATGAGAGAGTTTTAATACAAATTTAATACAAATCAACCACTCATTTCTTAGGTCATGCACCTTCCCTTCCTTTTCAGATTCTGCCATCTTCCTCGGACCCTCGCTCCTTCAATCCCTCTCCTCACCAACTACCATTGTCCCATTGTCACTGCCATGTCAGAGGCCGGACAAACTACCAATAGTGCTAGTCGTTCTTGGTTCTTCGCTGCTTGCTACTTCATTCTTCTCCAAGCTAGACTACCTCGTTCTTCACCTTTGTTCTGCTTCTCTTGGACTGCTGATTCTGGTCTCCTTGCCTAGTAACATAGAAGGTGTAATTTGAGAACTTTTCAGCAACCTCAGACATTGATCGCCCATTTTTCTGTCACTTCTTTACAAGCACGTCCACTACTTCCATTTCTGCATTTATAGGTTATAATCAAGCACAATCTAAATCATGCTTCAAAATCTGGTTATTATCAAACATGCTCAAGGTTATAATTAAATTCAATAATCTAAATCAAAGTCCAAAAATTATATTATAATAAAACACACTTAAAATCATATTTTAAAATATAGTTGTAATCAAACACACTCAAGGCTATAATTAAATTTAAGAATCCAAGTCAAAATTCAAAAATCATATTATAATAAAAACATAGTCTAAATCATGCTTCAAAATGCAGTTATAATCAAACACGTTAAAAATAATAATCAAACTCAAGAATCAAAATAAAAGTTCAAAATTCAAATTATGATTAAACTCGCTCCAAATCATAATTCAAATTCCATTATAATTAAATATCAAGACCTAATAAATCAAAGTTCAAAATTATATTAATCAAACCCATAGAGAATTGGAGACTATAACCACTAAATAAACTAGCTCCATATAAACCATAAAGAAAAATTCTAAACCAAATAAGTGGTATTAAATTTAGTTTTTAAATGTAGTTTTTTTGGTATGGCAAATCTCTCTATAGATGTCAACAAGAGAAATTTGCAAAGGAGTATAGTTATGATACCTTCAAGGTTTATCCGAGTTGTACTCATCTTTCTTCTTTGTCTCCTTCTCCTTATCCCGAGCTTGATAAGGTGGATTTTGTCTTGGAGTTGGTTCTTTAAGTCGGGAATTCTTTTCCATGTTGATGTACTTTTCTGCTCACTCCTGTACTTTGTACAGGAAAGTCGGATGTCGCTTTGATATGGAGTGAGAAAATGGGCCTTCTCTGAGGCCGTTGACTAGCCCCATTATTACATCTTCTGTAGATAGATTTTGAATTTCCAAGCAAGCTTTGATAAATCTTTCCATATAAGCTTCGAGAGTTTCTCCGAACTTTTGTTTGACCCATAGGAGACCAGGAGCGTACTTGACTTTATCTTTCTAAATTGAAAATTAGGTAAGAAACTTTCTTGCAAGGTCATCGAAACAAGTGACCCGACCTAGGTGGTAAGGTATCTAACCACTTCATCGCGGCTTTGATTAACATCATCGGGAGAGCTTTGCAACAAGTCGCATCGGATGCATCAACCAAATACATTCGACTTTTAAGGTTACTGAGATGGTGTCTCGGGTTAGTCATTCCATCATAGAGGTCCATGTCAGGCCTTTTAAAACTCCTGTGAACCCTAGCCCGCATGATCTCTTCTATAAACGGATCTTCTCCACTGAAAGGACTTTCCTCTCAATCTGCATGATTGCTCCGATTTCGAAAGTCGGCTTCTAATTTCAGAAGCTTTTATTCTAATTCTCTTTATCGTCGCACCTCCCTTCGCAAGTCTTTTTCATCTTCTCTTTGTCGCTCTATCTTCTGCTCGAGTTGCTCTAATCGGCCGTGATGCCCGTGTACGAGTTCTATGATTACTATTGGGTGCAGGGGTTCCTCATTCTCTGGCGGATGTATTTCTAAATTGATTCTCTTTGGTTGAGGGTTTCCCGATCCCTCCCCATTAGGGCCATGATGAATCCACGTTTTATGGTATTTATTTGCTCTATTTGGGTGGATTTCATCAACTTTTCTTGCACTTATCCATTGAAATAGCTTAGTTTTGTGATTTCTTCCTATATTGTGCTTGAAAGTGAAAATATGCTCTTTAGGCCTTTTAATTGCTAAATTTTATTCACTTTAATCCTATTTGATGCCTTGATGTGTTTGCTAAGTGATCTCAGGTTTCCAAGGCAAGTATGGGTTGAAGAAGTGAGAAAAAGAGCATGCAAAAAGGAAGAAACCATGAAGAAATGGAGTTTGGAAGTACGGGTGGGTGTGAATTTCGCTAGGTGATGTGTACGCGTGACCCGAGTCACGTGAGCTCATTAATGCAAATTGCTAGGGGCGAATTCTGAGCCTCCAAAACCCAATCCAACTCATTTCTAAAGCTATTTCAACCCCAATTCAAGTGGAAGCAAGGGGGGCAATTAGGTTTAGCTTTTCTATGCTTTTCTCTTAGTTTTCTAGAGAGAGAAGCTCCCCCTCTCTCTAGAATTAGGTTAGGTTTAGTTTAAATTCCTTTAATTTCAGTCTTTAATTCTTGTTTTAATGTAGTTTTCTTTATGTTTTCATGCTTTCTTGTCTTTATCTTCTTTATTTCTCTTGTTATTTTCTTTCTTTTGTCATTTTTATTTTTATGGATACTCTTGTTAATTTTAATTTTGATTAATGCAAATTTATGTTTTCATGTTAATTGTTGCTTCCTTTAGTTGTTGTTATCATTTTCTTGCTTTTGGTAGTTAGATTTTATTCTTTATGCATTTTAATATTATTTTATTCTCATGCACACCAAGTATTTGACAAAATGCTTGGCTTAGCTTTTACATATTTTTTCTTCACTTTTGGCTTGGTATTGAGGACTTTAGTGCTCCTTGAGTCATTGATTTCCATTCTTGTTTAATACATTAGAGTAGTTAGTTGATTTGGTTTTCCTTACTCTAAGTGACCCATTAATAGTGTTGACTAGGACTTAGGGATTGGAATCAACTATGCCTATTTGATTTATCCTCGATGTAGGGTTGACTAAGTAGGATTAACTCTTCATAATCATCATGTGTTTGTGGTCAATGGCTAGGATAGGTAACCTTAACTCCCAATCCTTGCCAAGAGGTTTCTTGCATTTGAATTTTCCTTTCTTTGCATTTAATTGCTTTGACTCTTATCGCTTTGACTTTTAATTCCTTGCATGTTTATTTAATTGCTTTCATTTAATTTCTTGCATGTTAAGTTACTTTCTTGCTATTTACATTTCTTACTTCTCTTGCAATCAATCATAGCCAATAATCTTAGCACTTCATTTGCAACTCCTAGGGAAGACGACCCGGGAGTCTAATACTCTCGGTTATTGTGTTTTGATTGTGACATCCTTTGAATTAACATTTGATTATGATAATTTATTGTTGGTTTGGACTATGCTACTAACGAATTGATTCTTATTTTGATTGATTCTAAACTGGCAAAAAAAAATTTCTCTTTTCAAATTTGGCGCCGTTGCCGGAGAGTTGCAATGGTGTAAAGTTTTTGGCTATTGTAAATATGTTAATATGTAAATAACTTGCTTTTTGGTTGTCTTTTGTTTTTGTTAATGGTTAGGATTTGGTTCTCGGAGGACATTAGAGATTCAAGCATTGGTGGGGAAGTCAAGCACAAGCCACCATAGCAAGGGCTCTCCGAATTTTTTAACTTAAAGACAATAAATAAAAGTGTTTGGTAACATGTTTCTAACTCTCCCTCTCTTTTAGCATTTGTTTGTTGAATTTTTGCTTTTTTTAATTAGCTTAGTTTGGTAGAATTTTTGCGTTGATCTTGCATTTCTAGGGTAGAATAAATTTTGGGGTTGGAAAAGCTGTTTTGGATGTCATGTTTGGTGCCTTAGAGCACTAAAATTTTTAAGAAAAACAGTGCATGTGCGTGCGCACTCACCTGTGCGTACACACACTCATGAACGCCCCCTCTGTTTGGAGCGTTCACACACCTTGTGCGCTCGCATCCCCCTCTTTTTGCCTCTTGTGTGTACGCACGGACCTGTGTGCGTACGCACAGATGGCGAATCAGGCGTTAAATCTTGATGCTTCAAAAAAAAATCCAGCTTTTCTGTGCATGGGCACAAGCCTGTGCCCACGCACACATCAAAAGAAGGCCTCTGTTCGCGGCGTTTGCACGCGTAGTGCGAATGCACAATCTTTTTCATTTCACCCATTGACGCGTACGCGTCTCTCACGTGTACGCGTCGCCTTGCATTTACTCTCTTTCACGCGAACGCGTCACCCCACGTGTACGCATCGATCCCCGTTTTTCGCCGCACCACGCGCACTCGTCCCCCATGCGTACGCGTGACCCCTTGTGCGTGCGTATGGCCCTGTATGCGTACGCATGCCCCTGTTTTCTCCCACTATACTTCTTTTCTTCTCTTCTCTCTACTTCTTCTCTTCTTTTCTCTTCTCCTCTTTTCTTTCCTTTCTTCAATGACCACTCACCACTATACTTCACCACCCACAACACTCACCTTTAGTTAGTTAGTTTGTTAGTTATTTAGCATAGTTAGTTTAAGTTTCTATTTTGATGCTATGTGTTGGATGATTGAGTTGATTTGTTGATTGTGTGAGATATTGCTGCTGAATTATTATTGTTGTTACAATTTATTGAGGTTGTAAATTGTTGCTTGGTGTTGAGTTCTTCATGTTTAATTTTGCACATACTAAGTACTCATAACATTGCCTTTGAGAATCTCTTTTGGATTTCTAAATTTCATGTTTTGGCCACCATGTAATTTGATTTTATTATCTATAGTTAGGCAATTCGTATGTAGTTGATGCATTTTTTGTTAGGTGATGCTTGTTTGTGATTGATTTTTATTTATATCACCTATTTGATGCATTAACATTGAAAATTGTGAAATTGGATCATAAGTTTGCCTAATGACACTTTTTGAGCTTTTTAAGCTATGTGGACTATGCTTGTCATGTTTTCCACTTCATGTCAATTAGGTATTGCTTCATTATCTAATTCACAATTTCTTGATTCTTGCTTGAATACTTTCATGCCTCTTTATTGCTTGTTTGTTTATCTTAACCTACAAGTTTTCTTTAAAGTATTTCAAGCATACTAGAATGAATGAAGTGCATGCTTATTTTGTCTAATTGTGACCTAGCTTACCATGCTAGTGTATGTGCGCTCTAAGCCGCGCAACTTAGAACACACACACCTGTTTTCTTCATGTCACAAATGTATTCACTCACTTAATTCTGGTGATTCTTACCTCATTCCAACAATCTTTTCTTCCTTACTTTTGCATTTACTCATCTTACTATCTTATTGTCTATTTTGCATGGATGAGTCACCATAAGCAACAAGAAAAGTGGGAGAAAGAGCATACAGCAGCTGATTGATCCACCAACTGAAGGTGGCAATCCGAAGTCACTATACCCCCTTGCTCGTCTTTGAGTGCACGGAGGACCGTGCAACCCCTTAAGTGTGGGGAGGTCGTCACCGATCGACAATCTTGGGTGACATACTCTAATCCTAACACTTTCATCTTCTTTTTGAATTCTTAGTTGCATTTTTTTCTTCTTGGCTTGTATATATTTTAGTACCTTAATTTCATTTTTCAATAGTTTATTGCATTTCTTTGCATATACATAACAAGCTTAGTTAATATAATGAAAATTTTCCAAGAAAAATATTCTTGATAGGGCATTGACATCCTAATTGATTTGAGTTAGAACTTTTGATTGAAACTTGCTTGAAATATATTGTGGAACTTGTTTTTGAGCTAAGAACACACAACCTTGTGAGTTTTGAGCCTCATTGTGTAGTTACATCATATAACCACTATTTTTATTCTTGTGTGTGTTATTCTTTTCTTATAATTGCAATATTTGATTTGTTTGATTCTTTATGTCCATTGTTTGATGTATATATGCATTTATATGATTGAGGCCATCTTTCATTAAGCTCACTTATTCCAAATAGCCTACCCTTTTATCTCCCTTTTTTAACCAACTTTGAGCCTATTTCAATCCCCTTTTTGTTCTTAAAGTTAGCACATTTGATGAGCGGATAATTTATACGCTTTTTGACATTGATTTCAGTATATTTTTAGTATATTTTAGTTAGTTTTTATTATGTTTTTATTAGTTTTTAAATAAAAATCACATTTCTGGACTTTACTATGAGTTTGTGTGTTTTTCTATGATTTCAGGTATTTTCTGGCTGAAATTGAGGGACCTGAGCAAAAATCTGATTCAGAGGCTGAAAAAGGACTGCAGATGCTGTTGGATTCTGACCTCCCTGCACTCGAAGTGGATTTTTTGGAGCTACAGAAGCCCAATTGGTGCGCTCTCAATTGCGTTGGAAAGTAGACATCCTGGGCTTTCCAGCAATATATAATAGTCCAAACTTTGCCCGATATTTGATGGCCCAAACCGGCATTCCAAGTCAGCATAAAAATTCTGGCGTCAAAACGCTAGAACTGGCATAAAAGCTAGAGTTAAACGCCCAAACTGGCACAAAAGCTGGCGTTTAACTCCAAGAAAAGTCTCTACACATGAAAGCTTTAATGCTCAGCCCAAGCACACACCAAGTGGGCTCGGAAGTGGATTTCTGCATCATTTACTTATTTCTGTAAACCCTAGGCTACTAGTTTTCTATAAATAGGACCTTTTGCTATTGTATTTTCATCTATCAATCGAATTTTAATCATGTTTTGATGATTGAACCCTCTTTGGGAGGCTGGCCATTCGGCCATGCCTAGACCTTTTGTTCTTATGTATTTTCAACGGTGGAGTTTCTACACCCCATAGATTAAGGTGTGGAGCTCTGCTGTTCCTCATGAATTAATACAAAGTACTATTATTTTTTTATTCAACTCAAGCCTATTTCTTCTCTAAGATATTCACTCGCACTTCAACCTGATGAATGTGATGATCCGTGACACTCATCATCATTCTCACTTATGAACGCATGCCTGACAACCACCTCCGTTCTACCTTCGAATGAGTGTGTATCTCTTAACCTCCTGGTTCATGATGCATGGTTGCCTCGCCTAACAACCGAGCCTTCCATTCCATGAGATCAGAGTCTTCGTGGTATAGGCGAGAATCAATTGGCAGCATTCTTGAGATCCGGAAAGTCTAAACCTTGTCTGTGGTATTCCGAGTAGGATCTAGGAAGGGATGACTGTGACGAGCTTCAAACTCGCGAGTGTTGGGCGTAGTGACAAACGCAAAAGGATCAATGGATCCTATTCCAATATGATTGAGAACCAACAGCTGATTAGCCGTTGATAAGCGGATAATTTATACGCTTTTTGGCATTATTTTTACATAGTTTTTAGTATGATTTAGTTAGTTTTTAGTAT
The DNA here is from genome assembly GCF_000816755.2 of Arachis ipaensis. Taxonomy (NCBI): domain Eukaryota; kingdom Viridiplantae; phylum Streptophyta; class Magnoliopsida; order Fabales; family Fabaceae; genus Arachis; species Arachis ipaensis. The sequence continues at coordinate 52,390,133 of NC_029785.2, read as the reverse complement.
ATTTTTATTAGTTTTTAATAAAAAATCACATTTCTGGACTTTACTATGGGTTTGTGTATTTTTCTGTAATTTCAGGTATTTTCTGGCTGAAATTGAGGGACTTGAGCAAAAATCAGATTCAGAGGTTGAAGAAGGACTGCAGATGCTGCTCGATTCTGACCTCCCTACACTCAAAGTGGATTTTCTGGAGCTACAGAACTCCAAATGGAGCGCTCTCAATTGCGTTAGAAAGTATACATCTAGGGCTTTCCAGCAATATATAATAGTCCATACTTTGCCTGAGTTTAGATGACGCAAACTGGTGTTCAACGCCAGTTCTATGTTGCATTCTGGAGTTAAACGCCAGAAACAGGTTGCAAAGTGGAGTTAAACGCCAGGAACCGGTTACAAACTGGCGTTTAACTCCAAGAGAAGCCTCTACACGTGTAAAGCTCAATGCTCAGCCCAAGCACACACCAAGTGGGTCCCAGAAGTGGATTTCTGCATCATTTACTCATTTCTATAAACCCTAGTAACTAGTCTGATATAAATAGGACCTTTTACTATTGTATTAGACATCTTTGATCAGTTTTATGCTATCTTAGACCTTTATGGGGGCTGGCCACTCGGCCATGCCTGGACCTTGCTCTTATGTATTTTCAATGGTAGAGTTTCTACATACCATAAATTGAGGTGTGGAGCTCTGCTGTTCCTCATGAATTAATACAAAGTACTATCATTTTTCTATTCAATTCAAGCTTATTCCAATTCTAAGATATTCATTCGCACTTCAATATGAATGTGATGATCGTGACAGTCATCATCATTCCCAACCATGAACGCGTGCCTAACAACCACTTCCTTTCTACCTTAGATTGAATGAATATCTCTGAGATTCCTTAATCAGAGTCTTCGTGGTATAAGTTAGAATCCATGGACGGCCATTCTTGAGATCCGGAAAGTCTAAACCTTGTCTGTGGTATTCTGAGTAGGATCTGGGAAGGGATGGCTGCGACGAGCTTCAAACTCGCGAGTGCTGGGCATAGTGACAGACGCAAAAGGATCAGTGGATCCTATTTCAGTATGATCAAGAACCGACAGATGATTAGCCATGCAGTGACAGCGCATTGGACCATTTTCACTGAGAGGACAGGATGTAGCCATTGACAACGGTGACACCTAACATACAGCTTGCCATAGAAAGGAGTATGAATAATTAGATGAAGACAATAGGAAAGCAGAGGTTTAGGAGGAACAAGCATCTTCATACGCTTATCTGAAACTCTCACCAATGAATTACATAAGTATCTCTATCTTTAATTTACGTTTTATTTATATTTTAATTATATTTTAATCATCAAATATCCATAACCATATGAATCTGCCTGACTGAGATTTGCAAGATGACCATAGTTTGCTTCAAGCCGACAATCTCCGTGGGATCGACCCTTACTCACGTAAGGTTTATTACTTGGACGACCTAGTGCACTTGGTGGTTAGTTGTGCGAAGTTGTGACAAAAAACTAAGATAATGAACGTGCGTATTAAGTTTTTAGCTCCGTTACCAAGGAATGAACCGTCACGATTTCTGCGCACCAAGTTTTTGGCGCCTGATAAACCACTATTTTATGATTTATAATGTGTTTAATTGTGTGGTTTTATCATGATCCTTACCCACTTATTCATTAAATTAGCATGCATTTAGATTTCCTTCTTGAATCTATTACATGTTTTGATAAACATGTAATAGACCACTATTTTGAATCTATTACATGTTTGATAAACCACTATTTTGGCCCTCAACAATGTTGAAATAGAACACAGAGCCTTCTGGGTAGTTAAGGAGTGCAACATGGGAATTGAGAATGCCGGAGCTGAAAGGAAGTTGTAACTGCAGGAACTGGAGAACCTTCTCCTAGAAGCTTATGAGAATTCCAGAATTTACAAGGAAAAGATGAAAGCTGTGCATGATCAAAACATCAAGAAGAAAGAGCTTCAACCTGGAGATTTTATCCTCCTTTACAAATCTCGACTAAGGCTCATGCCCGGTAAGTTGAGATCAAAATGGGAAGGTCCATACAGAGTAGAGAAGGCTGAACCGTACGGAGTTTATCACATAAGCCATCCTTCAAGCTCTGAACTTATTAAGGTTAATGGACAACGCCTGAAGCTGTACCATGGTGAGAAGGTGCAGAAAAATAAGGAGCTTGAGATCTTCCGCTTGGAAGATCCCCACATCGCAGCAGATTGAGCTAGCGGAGCGTCCAACTTACGGACGTTAAAGCAAAGTGCTTGGTGGGAGACAACCCACCGCGGTATGATCGTTCTTTTCTTCACTTTTAGTTTTTCTTCTTTAATAACTCTTCTCTTTATTAGTGCTTTCATGCTCTTTCATTTACATGTCTTTATATTTCCTAAAAAAAAAAAAGGGTTTTTCACCGCGCGACGCGATCGCATCAGCGACGCGTCCGCGTCGCAAAGAGGGTGGAGAAGACAAATAAATGAACAGAGAGTCCGGCTGGAGTCCGGCTGGAGGTGTGCCAATGGCACAAATCGACCCACACGACCGTGTCCCTGATGCGTTCGCGTCGCATGGGAATCATGGCCTCCCACGCGACCGCGTGCCCCACGCGGCCGCGTGCCCTTAGTTTTCAACGTAAAAGGGTGCACAGTAATATTCTGTGCGAGAGTGATGCTGGAAGCACAATCCTTGTCATGCGACCGCGTCACCGACGCGGCCGCGTCACCTATTTTATAACGCACACTCATGCGATCGCGTGACCCACGCGATCGCGTCACCCAATTTTGGCAATTAAAATAAATCGAACAGAGAGTTGTGCTGGAGCGAGGCTGCACTTGCGCTAGCAGCGTAACACGGGTCACGCGACCGCGTGACCGACGCGATCGCGTCCCCTGACCTGACGCGCACCCACGCGAACGCGTGCCCCACGCGGCCGCGTCGCATGCACCGCACAACTCAACCTAAATTGCCAGATTATCTTATCTTTCTCTCTTCTAAATCCTAATTTTCCTTTTCCCTCCTTCTTTCTTCTTTCTCCCCTTCCCTTTCTATCTCACCTTTCACTCTCTATCTCTCTCACCACCATTAACAAGGTTTTACCTTCTTCCTTCTTCTCTTTTTCTATCATTCTTATTATATTATGTATATATATTATTATTTTCTTTTTCTTTTCTTTTTCTTTTCAAATTTTTATTTTTCTTCTTCTTCTTTTCTTTTCTTTACATGGTGTTAGAAACCTTTTGAGTCATCATCCCTCATTATATGCTTGTGGATTATTGCAAATTGTTTGACAATTATTTTTCTCCCATTTAAGGGATTGCTTGCATGTTCATCTTCATATTTTCTATACCCTATTCACCATGCATGCTATGTGTTTGTGAAAAAGCTCATGTGGCATTATGCACTTTTCTATGTTGCTATACTATTTAATGCTTGCTTTTCACAACTTTCCCTTATTATTTTATTAATTAAATTCAATTGTCAATACAAACGTGATGGTTTGTTACGAAGTAATGCTTGGTCTATGCTACCCATGCCCTTTGCCAGCATGCCAATAAACACCTTGCATTCACTTGTTTTTATCTGCATTTTTTTATTTTCCATTGATGGCTTTTCATATGTACTCGAGAGCATGTGTTAATGTCATCTACATTTTACTGTGCATCATTCACCCTCTTTTCCGTTTCCTTCCTTGCTGTATATCTCTTTGAATTTAATTTACTTTCTCTTCCCTTCTTTCAGGATGGCCACCAAGAAAGGAAAGGAGAAAGCAACTTCCAAACCACCAGCAAGAAGAGGAACTAAAAGAGCATTAGTGGCAGAGCCTTCTTCCACCGCAGTCAAGCCCTCAACAAAAAGAATTAAGAGGATAATAAAGGTTGACGAAAAGGAGAAAGCCTTTCCAGCAAAGGACGCTGCACGATTTTCAAATCGCTATTGTAAGCAGATGTTCCCTATCCTGGCAGAAAGGAATTATAACAATGAATACCTTCTTATCCTCCCGTCCAATATTGCTACCTTTGTTGAGCCGCAAATTGAGCGAAGACAATGGGGTTTCCTATGGAAACAGCCAAGGCAGGTCAATCTTTCTTGGGTAGTTGAGTTCTACTCCAACTTCTACATACCGACCCTGCAGTCTGTTTATGTCCGGCAGAAGCAAGTCCCCATCACAGAAGAGGCCATTCAACAAGCTCTGAGTCTTCCCTCTATTCCAGTAGGAATGGACGCTTTTCAAGAAGCCGCCCTTCAGCGCCAGAGATACCAATTCGACTGGGACTCCGTTCTCGGAGTCATCGCATTACCTGGCAGTCGTTGGATCTACGGATACCACCGTACCCACCCTAAGGGAATCTTGGCTTCAGCACTTACCTTGGAGGCTCGCGTATGGGCACAGATCATGTCCCATTACGTCTTTCCGAGCACTCATGAGTCCTCCTTCACTACCGACATGGCTGTTCTACTATGGTGCATCCTTACAGACCAACCTCTGAATCTCTCAAGACATATCCGGAATGCTATGGAACACGTACAAATTGCAGGCAACTTACCTTTCTCCACCTTGGTCTCAGATCTTGTCTTAGCAGCCGGAGTCTCCTACAGAGCTGGGGACACCAAAGCCATGCTTCCACGGGATGATCAGTATGTCCCTAACGGGAAATACCTCAGACTCTCAGCAGCCACTACAAGCCTTCCTACTGCTCCAGTTGAAGATAATCCTTCTTCGACACCACAAGCATCTACAACTGAGAAATTGCTCCAGCAGATAATTGAACGGTTGGATCGACAAGAACAGAAAGCTAAGATGAGAGAGTGCCGTAACGAGTGCCGATTCAAACACCTCAAGGAGCTACTCAAGGGACATTTCAGAGACTCAGAGACCCCGGACTCCACTTTCTTTACCAGAACAGGGAGCCATGACGGCCCTGACTGTGGAGATACTGCTACTAGCCCACCCCTGTTCCTGACAGATGGCACCGAAGATGGTGCAAAGCCTTAAGTGTGGGGAGGTCGGTCAGTACCTGACTTCCGGAGGTAATTTCTCTTCTCTAGCACCAATAATTAGGATATTTTAGTTAGATTTTCTTTCCTTTATAGAATATAATAAATTGCATAGGTTAGGATAGTTGCATGCATGTTCTACTTGATTGAAAAGACAATGAGTTTCTTCCAAAAATCTATCTTTGGAACAAAATTTCACTAATTTTTCAAAATTTTTTTTGATAAATTTGCTTGAGTTGTATTTGAAACATGATATTTGAGTTAAAGAACACACAACCTGTGAAAGATTTGAGCCTTTATGAATGGTTACATTATTTAACCATAATTATTTCATTCTTGTGTGTTTACTTCTCTATGATTGTAATCTATATTTTGTTTTATCTTATATGTCCAATAGTTATTATATTTGCATGCTTGCACATGATTGAGGCCATTATTTGTTTAAAATCACTCATCCAAATTAAGCCTACCCTTTTCAGTTACCTTTGTTAACCACTTTGAGCTTTTAATTCCCATTTGTTCGATATTTTACCACATTACTAACCTTAAGCCGAAAAACAATTGTATATCCCAAATTGAATCTTTGGTTAGCTTAAGATAGAATTGTGTCTGCTAGTTAAGTATGGGAAATTGTGGGAATAAAAGTTGTTAAAGGAATGTGTCATAAAAATTTAAGGGAAATTTGGATACCTACTCATGTGAAAATATAAGAATTAAAAATCTATGTGCATTGATAAGCTATATTTATTTTATGTCAAAAAAAAATTATATAAATAAAATAAGGGGACAAAATTACCCCAATGTTAAATTTAGAATTCAAAAATCAGTGCACATATGATAGAATCAAAATACGAAGTTGATACATGAGTAGGGATTGAAAAAGGGAACTCTGGGTAGCTAGGTATGAACCTTAAAGACTACATTAAGTGTATACAAGTTAGGTTGGATCTTGGGTTAATTAAAGATTCAATTTATTAGCTCACTTGACCAAATATACACCCCTACCTATGCCTTGGCACCATTACAACCTTGAAAAGACCTCATGATGTTTGCATTGGTGTATTAACTATTGTTGATTGGTTAGGAGAAGAACAAAAGTTAGAAAGCATGATTAGAGAAGGATAGAGTGACCACCCTATACACTAGAGATTAGAGCATACATACATTATCAGTGAGGGTTCAATACTTGAATTTTCAAGTTCCCTGCTTTCATGAGCTATCTTCTTGCACTTTTATCCATTTTATTGTGTAATGATAAAATTAGTGGAAGTTGATTTGTAATTGTTTTGAAGAGCTTATTTACTTTTGATCAAGTGGACAAGAATCATATAGTTGCATTTATATATATATATATATATATAGGCTTGCATTGCATTTCATAAGTTTCTACATGTTCATGCTCATTCCCTTATCTCCTTCAATTAAGCATGAGGACATGCTAATGTTTAAGTGTGGGGAGGTTGATAAACCACTATTTTATGATTTATATTGTGTTTAATTGTGTGGTTTTATCATGATCCTTACCCACTTATTCATTAAATTAGCATGCATTTAGATTTCCTTCCTGAATCAATTACATGTTTGAAAACTGCTTCCTAGAGACTTTAATTATTTATTTTTAATTCTCCTTTATTCCATTCGATGCTGTGATATATGTGTTGAGTGTTTCAGACTTTACAGGGCATAAATGAGTTGGAAATTGGAAAGGAAGCTAGCAAAAATGGAAGGAACACAAGAATTTGAAGAGATAACCAGCGAGAAGTGACGCGGTCGCATGGCTCACGCGACCGCGCGAAGGAGAGCAAATCGCGGTGACGCGGCCGCATGGCTCACGCGGCCGCGCGGATTGGAAAAGCTCAGGCGACGCGGTAGCGTGGACGACGCGAACGCGTGGCGAGGGAAAACGCGAATGACGCGTCCGCATGGATGACGCGATCGCGTGACATGTGCGATCTGCATAATCTGCAGAATTCGTTGGGGGCGATTTTTGGACCCTATTTCGGCCCAGTTCTCGGCCCGGAACAGCAGACTAGAGTCAGAGAACATGCAGAAACAAATAACACATTCATTCAGAGACAGTTTTAGATCTAGTTTTTTACTCGCTTAGGTTTTTCTCTCTAGGTTCTAGAATTTTAATTTTTATTGGTCTTAGCATTGGAACATTGAGAAGGGTTATTTCCTCATCAAGACTACGTCATTCTAGTTTGTTCTCTTAACTTGGTTTTATTCTTCCATGTTCTTTGCTTTGTTCAATTTTGTCATTCATATACTTTTATGATTATTTAATGCAAGGATTATTTCTTTTTAATTCAATTTCAATTCCAATAATCATGTCTTCTTTTAATTCCCTTTCATGTGCTATGGATTCTTTATTTACAATGCGTGAGTAGTTTCCTTACTTGATGGGGAGTTGATTAAAAGGAACTCTTGAGTTGGAAGGATTGAAGAAAAAATTGTAATTGGGTTAAATGTTGGATTGCTATCCTATCACCAACGCCAATCCCTTTGAACTAAGTGGGTTGCAACTTCTGAACAGATCTGGCATTCCAGCTTGTTTGACTTTCCCTTACTTAGTAAAGGATAACCAAACAGAACAACCATTAATTATAAATTAATCTTACAATCACTCCATCAATAGTAGAAATTCCAACCAATCAACTCCCAGTCAAGGCTTTTATTCATATTAACTAAATTTCCTCAATTTAAATTCCAATTTACCCAACTCAACTTCTTTGAACATCTGATTAATAAGATAGCACACTTTTCTGCAACTCGTTGGGAGACGACCTGGGACTTAAAACTCCCAGTAATTTTTAATTCAAACTCTCTGTGACATACTTCTAAATTGATAGGCAGATTTTCGGTGAGTTAAGAACTATACTTGCAACGTAACCATTTTAATAATTTTTAATTCACCAGCTTCTGCGTCTCATCAGCGCCGTTGCCGGGGATTATTCGAGTTTGGACAACTGACGGTTCATCTTGTTGCTCAGATTAGGTAATTTTATTTTATTTTTAAGCTCTTTTATTTCTTACTTTCGAAAAATACAAAAAAAAATTAATTTGATGTTTCTTGCTTGAATCTCGTGTCAGTTTTTAAATTTGGTGTCAATTGCATGTTTATCTCTTTCTTGCATTTTTCGAAAATCCATGCATTGCATTCTTCATGATCTTCAAGTTGTTCTTGGTAAGTCTTCTTGTTTGATCTTTAAAATTTCTTGTTTTATGTCTTTTCTTGTTTTCCATATGCATTTTTGAATTATTAGTGTCTAAAGTTTGAAAATTTCTAAGTTTGGTGTCTTGCATGTTTTTCTTTTCTTAAAAATTTTCAAAAATAAGTCTTAATGTTCAGCTTGACATTCAAAGTGTTCTTGGTGTTCATCTTGACATTCATAGTGTTCTTGCATGCATCATGTGTTTTGATCTAAAATTTTCATGCATTGTGTCTTTTTTTTTGTGTTTTTCTCTCCCATCATTAAAAATTCAAAAATAAAAAAAAATAGCTTTCCCTTTTTCTCTCATAAATTTTCGAAAATTTGTGTTGACTTTTTCAAAACTTTTTAAAATTTAGTTGAATCAACTTTGATTTCAAAAATAAAATCTTTTTAAATTTCTTTTCAAATATTTTTCAAAATAAATGTCAATCACATCTTTTTCAAAATCAATTTCAAAATCTTTTCCAACTTCTTTTCTAACTTCTTATCTTTTCAAAATTGATTTTCAAATCTTTTTCAATTAACTACTTGACTTTTTGTTTGATTTTAAAAGTTTACTATTTCAATCATATCTTTTTCAAAACTACCTAACTAATTCTATCTCTAATTTTCGAAAATCCCTTCCATCTTTTTCAAAATTCCTTTTTAAATTAACTAATTGTTTTAAATTTAATTTAATTTGATTCAATTTTTCTTTCTTAATTTTTGAATGTTAATTTTTATTTTTTATTTTAAATTCAATTTAAAAACAAAAATACTTTTATTTTAATTTATTTAATTTTCGAATTTCTCTTCTCCTCATCTCTTTCTAATTATTTATTCATCTACTAACACCCCTCTTTCACCCAAGAATTCGAACTCATTCCTCTCCCTTGTGTTTGGATTCTTATCTTTTCCTTCCTCCATTATTCTCTTCTTATACTTACATAAGGAATCTCTATACTGTGACATAGAGAATTCATCTTCTTTTCTATTTTCTTCTTTTTCATATGAGCAGGAACAAGGATAAGAACATTCTTGTTGAAGCTGACCCTGAACCTGAAAGGACTCTGAAGAGGAAGCTAAGGGAAGCTAAAGCACAACTCTCTGGAGAAAATCTGACAGAAATTTTCGAAAAAGAAGGAGGCATGGCCGAAAATAATAACATTGCAAGGAAGATGCTTGGTGACTTTATTGCACCTAATTCCAATTTACATGGATGAAGCATCTCAATCCCTGCCATTGGAGCAAACAATTTTGAGCTGAAACCTCAACTAGTTTCTCTGATGCAACAGAATTGCAAGTTTTATGGACTTCCATCTGAAGATCCCTTTCAGTTCTTAACTGAATTCTTGCAGATCTGTGATACTGTTAAGACCAATGGGGTTGATCCCGAGGTCTACAGGCTTATGCTTTTCCCATTTGCTGTAAGAGACAGAGCTAGAATATGGTTGGACTCTCAACCTAAAGATAGCCTGAACTCTTGGGATAAGCTGGTCACGACTTTCTTAGCCAATTTCTTTCCTCCTCAAAAGCTTAGCAAGCTTAGAGTGGATGTTCAAACCTTCAAACAGAAGGAAGGTGAATCCCTCTATGAAGCTTGGGAGAGATACAAGGAACTGACCAAAAAGTGTCCTTCTGACATGCTTTCAGAATGGACCATCCTGGATATATTCTATGATGATCTGTCTAAATTATCAAAGATGTCATTGGACCATTCTGCAGGTGGATCCATTCACCTAAAGAAAACGCCTACAGAAGCTCAAGAACTCATTGACATGGTTGCAAATAACCAGTTCATGTACACTTCTGAAAGGAATCCTGTGAGTAATGGGACGCCTCAGAGGAAGGGAGTTCTTGAAATTGATACTCTGAATGCCATATTGGATCAGAATAAAATATTGACTCAGCAAGTCAATATGATCTCTCAGAGTTTGAATGGATTGAAGGAATCATCCAACAGTACTAAAGAGGCATCTTCTGAAGAAGAAGCTTATGATCCTGAGAACCCTGCAATAGCAGAGGTGAATTACATGTAGGGGTGTGCAAAAAAACTGGTTTCACTGAACTGAATTGAAACTGAACTGAAACTGTTTTAAATAAACCAGTTTTTTAAAATAAAAAACTGAACTGAAACCATAGTTTTTATGAAAACCAGTTTATTAAAAACCAGTTTTTATGGTTCAATTTAGTTTTAAACCAAATTAAAACTGGTTTTATTTAAACTCTAAAATTAGTTTTTACATACTCTTTCTCTCTCTCTCTCTCCCTTCACTCTCTCTCTCCTCCTCTCTCCCTTCTCTCTCTCTTTTCCCTTTCTTCCTTCTCTCCCTCTCTCTCTGTGTCTCCCTCCTTCTCTCTCTCCCCCTTTCCTCCTCTCTCTCTCTCCCTTCTCTCTCTCTCCCTCTCTCTCTCTCTCTCCTTTTCCTCTCTCCTCTTCTCTCTCCTTTCCTTCTCTCTCTCTCCTCCTCTTTCTCCCTCTCCTCTCTCTCCCTCATTTCCCTCTCTCTTCCCCTTTCTTTCTCTCTCTCCTCTCCCTCCTCTCTCTCTCTCTCTCTCTCTCTCTCTCTCTCTCTCTCTCTCTCTCTCTCTCTCTCTCTCTCTCTCTCTCTCTCTCTCTCTCTCTCTCTCTCTCTCTCTCTCTCTCTCTCTCTCTCTCTCTCTCTCTCTCTCTCTCTCTCTCTCTCTCTCTCTCTCTCTCTCTCTCTCTCTCTCTCTCTCTCTCTCTCTCTCTCTCTCTCTCTCTCTCTCTCTCTCTCTCTCTCTCTCTCTCTCTCTCTCTCTCTCTCTCTCTCTCTCTCTCTCTCTCTCTCTCTCTCTCTCTCTCTCTCTCTCTCTCTCTCTCTCTCTCTCTCTCTCTCTCTCTCTCTCTCTCTCTCTCTCTCTCTCTCTCTCTCTCTCTCTCTCTCTCTCTCTCTCTCTCTCTCTCTCTCTCTCTCTCTCTCTCTCTCTCTCTCTCTCTCTCTCTCTCTCTCTCTCTCTCTCTCTCTCTCTCTCTCTCTCTCTCTCTCTCTCTCTCTCTCTCTCTCTCTCTCTCTCTCTCTCTCTCTCTCTCTCTCTCTCTCTCTCTCTCTCTCTCTCTCTCTCTCTCTCTCTCTCTCTCTCTCTCTCTCTCTCTCTCTCTCTCTCTCTCTCTCTCTCTCTCTCTCTCTCTCTCTCTCTCTCTCTCTCTCTCTCTCTCTCTCTCTCTCTCTCTCTCTCTCTCTCTCTCTCTCTCTCTCTCTCTCTCTCTCTCTCTCTCTCTCTCTCTCTCTCTCTCTCTCTCTCTCTCTCTCTCTCTCTCTCTCTCTCTCTCTCTCTCTCTCTCTCTCTCTCTCTCTCTCTCTCTCTCTCTCTCTCTCCTCTCCCTCCCTTCTCTCTTCCTCTTTCTCTCTCTTTTTTTCTTTTTTTCTCTTTCTCTCTCCTATTTCTCTCTCTCTCTCTCTCTCTCTTTCCTTCTTTCTCTCTCTTTCTTCTTCCTCCTAGAAAAAGGGAGAGAGAGAAAAAGAGGGATAGAGAGGGGGAAAAATAAAGAGAGAGAGGAAGAGGGAGAAAAAGAGGGAGAGAGAGGGGGAGAAAGAGAGAGAAAGGGGGCGTAAGAAAGAGAATATAAAATCTAATTTTATATATGTTAAGAGAGAGAGAGGGAGAGAAAGAGAGAGAGGAGGGGAGAGAAAAGGAGAAGAGGGAGAGAGAAGAAGAGGGATATGGGAGAGAGAGAATGAGAGAAAGGGATAAAGAGGGAGAAAAGGGGGAGAGAGAGAGAGGGAGGGAGAGAGGAGGGGGAGAGAGAGAGAAAGACAAAGAGAGGGGAGGGGAGAAAGAGGGGAAGGGGAGAGAGAGAGAGAAAGAGAGAGAAAGGAGGGAGAGAGAGAAAATGTAAAAATTAATTTTATATAGGTTAAAAGTTAAAACTAGTTTTAACCTATAAACCAGTTTAAACTGGATTTTTCAATTAAAACTAGTTTTAACCTATAAACCAGTTTAAACTGGATTTTTCAATTAAAACTAGTTTTAACCTATAAACCAGTTTAAACTGGATTTTTCAATTAAAACTAGTTTTAACCTATAAACCAGTTTAAACTGGGTTTTTCTATTAAAACTAGTTTTATTTTTATGAACTGGTTTAAACTGGTGCACTGTATTGTAAACTGATTTAAAACCAGTTTCTTATTTGACAAAGTAGTTTGGTTCAGTTTCTAAACCATTTAAAATGGTTTAGTGCAGTTTTAGTTCAGTTTATGAAAAAACTGAACCATGAACACCCCTAATTACATGGGTGAACCCTATGGAAACACCTATAATCCCTCATGGAGAAATCATCCAAATTTCTCATGGAAGGATCAACAAAAGCCTCAACAAGGCTTTAATAATGGTGGAAGAAAAAGGTTTAGCAATAGCAAGTCTTTTCCATCATCCACTCAGCAACAGACAGAAAATTCTGAGCAGAATCCATCTAGCTTAGCAAATATAGTCTCTGATCTATCTAAGGCCACTGTAAGTTTCATGAATGAAACAAGGTCCTCCATTAGAAATTTGGAGGCACAAGTGGGCCAGTTGAGTAAAAGAGTCACTGAAACTCCTCCTAGTACTCTCCCAAGCAATACAGAAGAAAATCCAAAGAGAGAATGCAAGGCCATTGATTTAACCATCATGGCCGAACCTACAAGGGAGGATGAGGACGTGAATCCTAGTGAGGAAGACCTCCTGGGACGTCCAGTGACCAATAAGGAGTTTTCCTTCGAAGAACCAAAGGAATCTGAGGCTCAATTAGAGACCATAGAGATTCTATTGAACCTCCTTCTGCCCTTCATGAGCTCTGATGAGTATTCGTCCTCTGAAGAGGATGAAGAAATTACTGAAGAGCAAGTTGCTAAGTACCTTGGTGCAATCATGAAGCTGAATGCCAAATTATTTGGTAATGAAACTTGGGAAGATGAACCTCCCTTGCTCACCAATGAACTGAATGCATTGGATAGGCAGAAATTACCTCAAAAGAAACAGAATCCTGGCAAATTCTTAATACCATGTACCATAGGCACCATGACCTTTGAGAAGACTCTGTGTGACCTAGGTGATGACATGTCATCATGTCATGTTTTTCTATGCTTTTTTTTATACAAGAAATTGATAATTAGTGCTTAAATATTGCATTATTTTATGCTTAAATGGTATATTTCCTTGATCTTTTAATTTTATAAATTTGGTAGGAAATAAGAAGAAAAAGAAGCAAAGAAGCACAAAATAAGCTAAAAAGGAGAAAAAAGAGCTTTGGGGCACACTTTGAAGTTGGAGCACACTTTGGAGCCTTAGGCCACGCTTTTAAAAGCGTGGCCCATGACCAAATCAAGGAAGCATCACAATCAGTGCTCACAAAGCTCAGTTCACTAATTGAACTTAGCTTTATCGTGAAAAACTTAGCTTGGAAGCAAGAATTTTCGCTAAGTTAAAACCTGGGCGTTTACAGCATGACCATGCCTCCTTCAAAGGGCCATAACTTGAGCTACGAATGTCCGATTGATGTGCTTCCAGTTGCGTTGGAAAGATGACATTCAGAGCTTTCCAAAGATATATAATAGTCTATATTTGGCATGAAATTAGGGCACAAGTGAAATGCATCTTTAAGGGCCAAAAATAAGCAAAAAAATCAGCTAATGTTTCCACCAAGGCTCGAAGGGGGAGACACAAGGAAAACAAGGAAAGCAAGCAAAATAGCGCTCAGTTCACTTTCCCAACTGAGCTTTATCGGGCTTCCACTGCTCTCTTAGTTTTCATTCTTGTCTTGGATCTTGTGTGGAGAATTGAAGAAATTCTGTTTCAATCTCACCTTGAGATCTCTTGTTTATTTTTCTGCATAACTTTAGAAATTGTGATTTGAATTCAAATTCTATTTACTGCCTTCTTCTACTTCTTTTGCACTTTACTACTCCATTTTCTTTTGCAATTGTTTTTGGGTGGATCAAGGAAGGATTTGAGATCTAGACTTGTTTTCTAGTCTCATCAAACCCCTAAGATCTTTAATTTCCCTTGAGCTATTGTAGAGCTACATTTTGCTTTCTATTTGGTTTCTCAAGTAATTCATCTTCTCTTGTTTAGATCTGTTGCATTTTAATTCATCCATTACTTCTCTGTTTAATGCCATTTTACTTTCTCTTGTTTAATTTCTGCAATTCCAGCACCAAATTCAATTTACTTTCAAGCAATTTAATTCTTCTGCACTTGTTTGGCATTTTATATTTCTGTTCATGACTTGATTTATTTTCCTGCAATTTACAATTCCTGCAATTGCTCTAAGTTCTTATTCACTGAAATTTTGCTTCTCTGTTTACATTGCTCCCAATTTATTCTTCCTGCAATTCAAATTTCCAGTTACTTGATCTATTGCTTTCTTTTATTTCCAGCATCCACTCCCCTTTACATTCACTGCAATTTACATTTCTTGTCATTTAAGTTTCTGCAATTTACATTTCTTGCTCTTTAAGTTTCTGTCCAATTTACTTTCTGCACTTTAAATTTTCTTGTCATTTACTTTCTGCTGCATCAGTTATCACTCAAATCATCAATGTTAGCTTGACTAAACTAATCACCCACTAAAGTTGCTTGATCCATCAATCCCTGTGGGATCGACCTCACTCTAAGTGAGTTTTACTACTTGATGCGACCCGGTACACTTGCCGGTGAGTTTTGGGTGTTTGGAATTCGTTTTCCAAAATATCCATCAAGTTTTTGGCGCCGTTTCTAGGGATTGATTTAGATCAACAATGATTAAGTGGATGAGAAGTCTAGATCAAGCATTTTCTTTATTTTTGTTCTCTAATATGAGTAATTTTAATTTTCCTTGGTGTTGTGTTTTCCAAAATTCAAATGGAGTTCAACTCATCTTATGATCAAACAAATTTCATGGGATATTACCCACCATCACCAATATCTAATGGTGGCTGGAAATATCACCAAGAAAATACAAATTTTAAGCACTCCAATCCATGGAGATTTGCTTTAGAGACACAAGATGAGCAAGAAAACCATATGTGATATTTCCTTCCACCACAAAAAGATGCAAGTCATGATTCTAATGGTGGCTGGGAAGGGAATTCTAATGTTCCATATGATATTCATCCAAAGATATCATCACTTGACCATGCTTCAACAGAAAGCTCCTTTCAAAACTCACCATCCACACAAACTTCCATGAACCACTCAAGGTTCTCAAAGCTTGAGTCCATGCTCAAAAGATATGAGAAGGAGACAACAAAAGTTTGGAAAGAACAAGAAAACTCCCTCAAAAACATGAAAGTGCAGCTAGCTCAATTGGTGAGTGCAACGAAGAAGGAGGAAAAACAAGAAGAAGAGGCTACTGAGTCAAGTGGATTTTTAGTGAAGAAAAAAGAGGTGGTAAAAGTATTGGAACCTGAAACTGCACTTGAGATGACAAAAGAACCTGAACACTCACAACCTCTTCAAACCCCCCTGGACCAAAAAGTCTCAACAATTGAATCTGAGATTAAAAGATATAAAGAGAAGATGAAGAAATGTTGGGAAAATCAACAAACCTCCTCCATGAAAGAGCTATTAAAACAAATGTTGAGTGTAAAAGAGGAAGTGGAGGAGCAAGAAAGTGAGGAAGTCATTCCAGAAAATTTACACTCAAGAGAGGCAGAGAAGTACATGAAGGAAGAGTTCATGGAACCACCAATTCAAAAGGCTCTGGATGAATACAAAACTCCAACAATCACACAGGCAACCAAGTCTTGAATCCAAAGAAGTGAAGGCAACTAGCAAGAACACCAATTCTGTCCCTAATTCAGCAAGCAAGATCAATCAAGCCATTTGCAAAAGGAAGCTTGCTAAGGAAAGGCCAAGACAAGGGACACTAGCTGAATCTTTCCCTCCTTTGAGGTCATTCCTCTTAACAAACTGGAAGAAGAGGAAGAAAGTGAAGAACAACATGTCAAGCTAATGACACTAAAAGAGCACTTGTTGGGAGGTAACCCAACCGTAGGTAACATTTTTTCTCTGCTTTGTTTTCTTTCTTTGCTTTGTTTAAATTCAATAAATTGGCATATGGTTACATTCTAAGTTTGGTGTTGCCTTGCAACAAATTATTTTCAATCTTTTTAGATGATTGCATCAAATTAAAAATGAAAGTGACACACCAAGATTCTAAGTTTGGTGTGCCACTTATTTTTCTATGCAATTTATTCAAGCAACACTACTTGTTTGCATAATCATAATGCCTCTGCAATTTTATTTTTCTCTTTTGGTTTAACATTTTAGTTTCATCTTTATTCATTTACGTGTTTTTTAATGCTTTCTTTTATTAACTGTGTTTGTTAATACATCACCAAGAGAGCTTTATTCATGACAAGATTCTTGGCTTGGTGATTGTATTTAACATACAACAGTTTCATTTAGTCTTATTTCAAATAAAATGGACATAGGATTGCATTCTAAGTTTGGTGTTGCTATGCAACAAAAATTTTCTTCTAATCCTTACCAATACTTGCATTAATTCCAAGTGAAAGTGTCACACTAAGTTTGGTGTGCCACTTATCTTTTATGCCATGTATCGTGCACACCTTCTTATATATGCAACCAAAATGTCTTTGTCTCTTGTGCCTTGATTATTATCTTTAATTTTGCTTGCTTAGAACACATGTACTACTAACATTTCATTGTATAAGACACTCATGATCCATCTTAGCCCCATAGCCATTGTTCTAATTGTTGCTTGAGGATAAGCAAGCATTCTGATTTTGGCAAGGAAAAGAGGAAGAATAGAGGAAAAAGGACAACAATAATGAAGATGAACTACAAGGTTGTAGGGTTCCTTTTCTTCTCATTTTTTTTCAGCACTTAAATTGCATGATTGTCTTCATCTTTTCTGTTTACATGTGTGTATGAATAAAGCATAGCTTGAATCTTGATTTGTAATATGTTGCTGTGGCATTATAACTACTAACTTGAGTTTTGTGAGTTCAAAAGCAATAAAGCATCATGATCATAAACATACAAGGAATTAAAGAAGATTTTAGCATGTGCATACAAGTATTGGAAAGCTAGTATGATTAATTGTTGCTCAATTGCATTGGATTTTATTTAATTGAAGTTTTCATCTAGTACATTTTGTGAAATCTTTTGAAAATCATGAAAACCTTGAAGAAGCAAATACAAATAAGGCAAGAAAGAAAAAGGGAAAGAATGAGAAAGTTGAAGGCTCTGAGTACCAATGGCAATTTATTTGCTAAGTACTTGTGGTGTTTATGTATCAAGCCAAATGCTTGAAAACAAAGCACTTAGAAGTCAAGGCTAGGCTCAAGTGCAAAAGCACTCCCTCAAAGCTCAAGGTTCTGAGCATCAATGATTACAGAGTCAAGAAAATAAAAGAAAAATGAGCTTAATGAAGTCCTTTAATTCAAATGCTTGTGGTGCTTATGTATCAAGTGGTAATACTTGAAAACAAAGCATTTAGAATCGTAGCTTTGTTATTAACTCATGGGGCAAAGCCCCCAAAAGGAGAAGCTAATAAGAAAAGCAAAAGCTTGTTTCAAGGAAGAAATATAAGGAAAAGATTTCATAAAATGAGCTAGATAGAAGCATCAATCATTTACATTTCTTTTGTGATTGTAGCATGCATAGAAAACTAGCCTACCATAAACATTGAGTTGCTATTCTTCTTACCTTGAATTGTCAATCTTTATTGCATGATTCTTTTCTTGCTTGGGGACAAGCAAGGTTTAAGTTTGGTGTTGTGATGACATGTCATCATGTCATGTTTTTCTATGCTTTTTTTATACAAGAAATTGATAATTAGTGCTTAAATATTGCATTCTTTTATGCTTAAATGGTATATTTCCTTGATCTTTTAATTTTATAAATTTGGTAGGAAATAAGAAGAAAAAGAAGCAAAGAAGCACAAAATAAGCTAAAAAGGAGAAAAAAAGAGCTTTGGGGCACACTTTGAAGTTGGAGCACACTTTGGAGCCTTAGGCCACGCTTTTAAAAGCGTGGCCCATGACCAAATCAAGGAAGCATCACAATCAGCGCTCACAAAGCTCAGTTCACTAATTGAACTTAGCTTTATCGTGAAAAACTTAGCTTGGAAGCAAGAATTTTCGCTAAGTTAAAACTTGGGAGTTTATAGCATGACCATGTCTCCTTCAAAGGGCCATAACTTGAGCTACGGATGTCCGATTGATGTGCTTCTAGTTGCGTTGGAAAGCTGACATTCAGAGCTTTCCAACGATATATAATAGTCCATATTTGGCATAAAATTAGGGCACAAGTGAAATGCATCTTTAAGGGCCAAAAATAAGCAAAAAAATCAGCTAATGTTTCCACCAAGGCTCGAAGGGGGAGACACAAGGAAAACAAGGAAAGCAAGCAAAATAGCGCTCAGTTCACTTTCCCAACTGAGCTTTATCGGGCTTCCACTGAAGAAAATTCAAGGAAAAGGCTCACAAAAGTGCTTCCACCAAAGTTCGAACCCAAGACCTCACACTCAAGCCAAAGGCGCTACCAAGGCACACAAAGAAAAGCTCAGTTAACTTTTCCAACTGAGCACTACTCCCCATGCACTCCAACAACGTGACACGGGCAAGGACCAAAGGGGGCAACACCAAGGAGCTTGTCATGCGCACAACTTGGCACACCAAGTGCAAATAGAGAGCTCAGTTTGGTATTTGAACTGAGCCATGCCCTGGGAGTGTCACCCATGGGCCAAAATTCAACCAAAATTCTATTTAAATTCAATTCTTCACCAAATTGAATCAAGGCCAACCAAACCCATCTCTCTTCAAATCCAAAGCAAGCAAAGCCCACATCATCACTCAAAGGCACAAGAACAAGCTAGAATTAGGATTTTCATTTAATTTATTTTTCATTTCAATTTCATTTTATTTTCATTTTGTAAAGCCTATATAAGGCATCATTTTCATATTTGTAGGAAGCTCCATTAGAAAGTAGGGGAGGTCAGTCCCATTAGAGAGTATAGAGGCTAGCTCCATTAGAGAGCTCTCTCTTAGTTTTCATTCTTGTCTTGAATCTTGGGTTGAGAATTGAAGAAATTCTGTTTCAATCTCACCTTGAGATCTCTTGTTTATTTTTCTGCATAACTTTAGAAATTGTGATTTGAATTCAAATTCTATTTACTGCCTTCTTCTACTTCTTTTGCACTTTACTACTCCATTTTCTTTTGCAATTGTTTTTGGGTGGATCAAGGAAGGATTTGAGATCTAGACTTGTTTTCTAGTCTCATCCAACCCTTGAGATCTTTAATTTCCCTTGAGCTATTGTAGAGCTACATTTTGCTTTCTGTTTGGTTTCTCAAGTAATTCATCTTCTCTTGTTTAGATCTGTTGCATTTTAATTCATCCATTACTTCTCTGTTTAATGCCATTTTACTTTCTCTTGTTTAATTTCTGCAATTCCAGCACCAAATTCAATTTACTTTCAACCAATTTAATTCTTCTGCACTTGTTTGGCATTTTACTTTTCTGTTCATGACTTGATTTATTTTTCTACAATTTACAATTCCTGCAATTGCTCTAAGTTCTTATTCACTGAAATTTTGCTTCTCTATTTACATTGCTCCCAATTTATTCTTCCTACAATTTAAATTTCCAGTTACTTGATCTATTGCTTTCTTTTATTTCCAGCACCCACTCCCCTTTACATTCACTGCAATTTACATTTCTTGTCATTTAAGTTTCTGCAATTTACATTTCTTGCTCTTTAAGTTTCTGTCCAATTTACTTTTTGCACTTTAAATTTTCTTGTCATTTACTTTCTGCTGCATCAATTATCACTCAAATCATCAGTGTTAGCTTGACTAAACTAATCACCCACTAAAGTTGCTTGATCCATCAATCCCTATGGGATCGACCTCACTCTAAGTGAGTTTTACTACTTGATGCGACCTGGTACACTTGCCAGTGAGTTTTGGGTGTTTGGAATTCGTTTTCCAAAATATCCATCACTGGAGTCAGGAATAAACTTAATGCCACTCTCTGTAATGGAGAAACTTGGGATCTTTGAGGTGCAAGCTGGCAGAATCTCATTAGAGATGGTAGACAACTCAAGAAAATAGGCTTATGGACAAGTGGAGGACGTGTTAGTAAAGGTTGAAACCCTTTACATCCCTGCTGATTTCATAATCCTAGACACTGGGAAGGAAGAGGATGAATCCATCATCCTTGGAAGACCCTTCCTAACCACAGCAAGAGCTGTGATTGATGTAGGCAGAGGAGAATTGGTCCTTCAACTAAATAAGGACAACCTTGTGTTTAAGACTCAAGGATCTCCTTCTGTAACCATGGAGAGGAAGCATGAAAAGCTTCTCTCACTGCAGAGTCAACCAAAGCCCCCACAATCAAACTCTAAGTTTGGTGTTGGGTGGTCCCAACAATGCTCTGAACATCTGTGAGGCTCCATGAGAGCTCACTGTCAAGCTATTGACGTTAAAGAAGCACTTATTGGGAGGCAACCCAATGTTATTTAATTATATCTATTTTATTTTTCTTTTGTTATTTCGTGTTTTAGTAGGTTGATGATCATGTGGAGTCACAAAAACTATTGAAAAATCAATAACAGAATGAAAAACAGCATTGAAAATAGCACACCCTGGAGGAGAGAAGTCTGGCATTTAAACACCAGAAACAAGCATCTGTCTGGCGTTTAACGCCAAAAACAAGCACCAAGCTGGCGTTTAACGCCAGAAACAAGCAGCAATTTGGCGTTAAACGCCAGGATTGCACAGCAAGGACGTTTTGCATGCCTAATTGGAGCAGGGATGTTAAGTCCTTGGCCCCACTGGAACTGTGGACCCCACAGGATCCCTACCACTTCTTCTCTCATCTTCACACCTTTTCATAACATTCTTCCTCAATTAACCTCCACCAATCACCTCAATTACTCCTCCAAAACCATCATACAACCCACCTATACCCACCCACTTAAATTCAAACCATCACTCCTTCCTTTTCACACATCATAACCACCTAAAACCCCTTTGACCGAACCATTCACACATCTCCATCTCCTCCATTTTCTTCTTCTTCTACTCACTTCTTTCTTCTTTTGCTCGAAGACGAGAAAACCTTCTAAGTTTGGTGTGGTAAAAGCATTGCTTTTTATTTTTCCATAACCATCTAGGGCACCTAAGGCCAGAGACATCCTCATTGAAGAGGACAAGCCCATCACTAAGAAAAGGATGGAGCAAACAAGAGATCATGGACCTCAACAAGAGCATGAGGAAATTCCTCATCATGAAATCCCTGAGATGCCTCAGGGGATGCACTTTCCTCCATAAAACTATTGGGAGCAAATTAGCACCTCCCTAGGAGAATTAAGTTCCAACATGGGACAACTAAG
Source organism: Arachis ipaensis (assembly GCF_000816755.2). Taxonomy (NCBI): domain Eukaryota; kingdom Viridiplantae; phylum Streptophyta; class Magnoliopsida; order Fabales; family Fabaceae; genus Arachis; species Arachis ipaensis. The sequence goes on along the minus strand of NC_029785.2, from coordinate 52,368,593 downwards.
GGTGGAGCATCAAGAGCACTCCATCATCCTTCATGAAATAAGAGAAGATCAAAGAGCTATGAGGGAGGAGCAACAAAGACAAGGAAGAGACATAGAGGAGCTCAAAAGCACCATTGGTTCTTCAAGAAGAGGAAGACGCCATCCTCACTAAGGTGGACTCATTCCTTAATCTCCTTGTCTATTTATTTTACTGTTTTTTTATTTTTGAGCTTTATATTTTATTTATGTTTATGTCTTTACTATATGATCACTAGTGTCTAAGTGTCTATGCCTTAAAGTTATGAATGCCCTATAAATCCATCACCTCTCTTAAATGAAAAATATTTTAATTACAAAAGAACAAGAAGTACATGGTTTCGAATTCATCCTTGAAACTAGTTTAATTATTTTGATGTGGTGACAATACTTTTTGTTTTCTGAATGAATGCTTGAACAGTGCATATGTCTTTTGAATTTGTTGTTTATGAATGTTAAATATGTTGGCTCTTGAAAGAATGATGAAAAGGAGACATGTTATTTGATAATCTGAAAAATCATAAAATTGATTCTTGAAGCAAGAAAAAGCAGTGAAGAACAAAGCTTGCAGAGAAAAAAAATGCGAAAAAAAAGGAAAAGAAAAAAAATAGCGAAAAAAATAAAAAGAAAAAGAAAAAGAAAAAGCAAGCAGAAAAAGTCAAAAGCTCTTTAAACCAAAAGGCAAGAGCAAAAAGCCAATAACCCTTAAAACCAAAAGGCAAGGGCAAAAAGGATCCAAGGCTTTTAGCATCAGTGGATAGGAGGGCCTAAAGGAATAAAATCCTGGCCTAAGCGGCTAAACCAAGCTGTCCCTATCCATGTGCTTGTGGCGTGAAGGTGTCAAGTGAAAACTTGAGACTGAGCGGTTAAAGTCGAGTTCCAAAGCAAAAAGAAGAGTGTGCTTAAGAACCTGGACACCTCTAATTGGGGACTCTAGCAAAGCTGAGTCACAATCTGAAAAGGTTCACCCAGTTATGTGTCTGTGGCATTTATGTATCCGGTGGTAATATTGGAAAACAAAGTGCTTAGGGCCACGGCCAAGACTCATAAAGTAGCTGTGTTCAAGAATCAACATACTGAACTAGGAAAATCAATAACACTATCTGAATTCTAAGTTCCTATAGATGCCAATCATTCTGAACTTCAAGGGATAAAGTGAGATGCCAAAACTATTCATGAGGCAAAAATTCATAGTATATTCTTTTCTTTTTATCCTATTTGATTTTTAGTTGCTTGGGGACAAGCAACAATTTAAGTTTGGTGTTGTGATGAGCGGATAATTTATACGCTTTTTGGCATTATTTTTACATAGTTTTTAGTATGATTTAGTTAGTTTTTAGTATATTTTTATTAGTTTTTAATAAAAAATCACATTTTTGGACTTTACTATGAGTTTGTGTGTTTTTTTGTGATTTCAGGTATTTTCTGGCTGAAATTGAGGGACTTGAGCAAAAAATCAGATTCAGAGGTTGAAGAAGGACTGTAGATGCTGCTAGATTCTGACCTCCCTGCACTCAAAGTGGATTTCCTGGAGCTACAGAACTCTAAATGGCACGCTCTCAATAGCGTTGGAAAGTAGACATCCAGGGCTTTCCAGAAATATATAATAGTCCATACTTTGCCCAAGTTTAGACGACGCAAACTGGCGTTCAACGCCAGTTCCATATTGCATTCTGGAGTTAAACGCCAGAAACAGGTTGCAAAGTGGAGTTAAACGCCAGAAACAGGTTACAAACTGGTGTTCAACTCCAAGAGAAGCCTCTACACGTGTAAAGCTCAATGCTCATCCCAAGCACAAACCAAGTGGGCCCCAAAAGCGAATTTCTGCATCATTTACTCATTTCTGTAAACCCTAGTAACTAGTCTGATATAAATAGGACCTTTTACTATTGTATTAGACATCTTTGATTAGTTTTATGCTATCTTAGACCTTTATGGGGGCTGGCCACTCGGCCATGCCTGGACCTTGCTCTTATGTATTTTCAACGGTAGAGTTTCTACACACCATAGATTGAGGTGTGGAGCTCTGCTGTTCCTCATGAATTGATACAAAGTACTATCGTTTTTCTATTCAATTCAAGCTTATTCTGATTCTAAGATATTCATTCGCACTTTAATATGAATGTGATGATTGTGACAGTCATCATCATTCCCAACCATGAACACGTGCCTGACAACCACTTCCGTTTTACCTTAGATTGAATGAATATCTCTGGGATTCCTTAATCAGAGTCTTCGTGGTATAAGTTAGAATCTATAGACGGCCATTCTTGAGATCCGGAAAGTTTAAACCTTATCTGTGGTATTCCGAGTAGGATCTGGGAAGGGATGGCTGCGACGAGCTTCAAACTCGCGAGTGTTGGGGCGTAGTGACAGACGCAAAAGGATCAATGGATCCTATTCCAGTATGATCGAGAATCTACAGATGATTAGCCATGCAGTGACAGCGCATTGGACCATTTTTACTGAGAGGACAGGATGTAGCCATTGACAACGGTGACGCCTAACATACAGCTTGCCATAGAAAGGAGTATGAATGATTAGATGAAGACAATAGAAAAGCAGAGTTCAGGAGGAACAAGCATCTTCATACGCTTATCTGAAACTCTCACCAATGAATTACATAAGTATCTATATCTTTAATTTATGTTTTATTTATATTTTAATTATATTTTAATCATCAAATATCCATAACCATATGAATCATCCGCCTGACTGAGATTTACAAGATGACCATAGCTTGCTTCAAGCCGACAATCTCCATGGGATCGACCCTTACTCACGTAAGGTTTATTACTTGGACGACCCAGTACACTTGCTGGTTAGTTGTGCGGAGTTGTGACAAAGAGTTGAGATTACAATTGTGCATACCAAGTTGTTGACACCATTGATGATCACAATTTCGTGCACCATTGGCTGTTGAACGTAATGATCTGCTAAAGCTTGGCTGGCCATTGGCCATGTCTAGTATTTTGGACCGAAGCTTTCACTGAAAGCTTTGCTGGCTAGTAAGCCATGTCTAATTCCTGGACTGGAGTTTTAGACTAAAATTGCATGATTCCTGGAATTCTTATTAAAAATTTTGAATCTCTTTATTTTCTTTTCCATATAATTTTTGAAAAATCACAAAAAATTTTATAAAATCTTAAAATAAAAATATTTAATGTTTTTTGTTTGAGTCTAGTGTCTAATTTTAAGTTTGGTATCAATTGCATGTCTTCATTCTTCTAATTTTCGAAAATTACATGCATTATGTTCTTCATTGATCTTCAAGTTATTCTTGATGATTTCCTTGCTCTGATCTTTAAATTCTCTTGTCTTGTGTGTTTTGTTATTTTTCATATGCATTCTCAATTTGTTAGTGTCAGGATCTCTTCATCTGAAGAAGACGCCTGTAGAAGCTCAGGAACTCATTGAGATGGTTGAAATAACGAATTCATGTACACTTCTGAAAGGAACCCTGTGAATAATGGGACGAATCAGAAGAAAGGAGTTCTTGAGATTGATACTCTGAATGCCATATTGGCTCAGAACAAAATATTGACTCAGCAAGTCAATATGATTTCTCAGAGTTTGTCTGGAATACAAGCAGCAACAGGCAGTACCAAAGAAGCTTCATCTGAAGAAGAAGATTACGACCCTGAAAATCTAGCAATGAAAGAGGTGAATTACATGGGAGAACCCTATGGAAACACCTATAATCCTTCATGGAGAAATCATCCAAATCTCTCATGGAAGGATCAACAGAGGCCTCAACAAGGCTTCAATAACAGTAATGGTGGAAGAAATAGGTTTAGCAATAGCAAACCTTTTCCATCATCTTCTCAGCAATAGACAGAGAATTCTAAGCAGAGCCACTCTGACTTAGCAACCATAGTCTCTGATCTAATTAAAACCACTCAAAGTTTCATGACTGAAACAAGGTCCTCCATTAGAAATTTGGAGACACAAGTGGGTCAGCTGAGTAAAAAAGTTACTAAACTCGCTCCTAGTACTCTCCTAAGCAATACAGAAGAAAAACCAAAGAGAGAATGCAAGACCATAAACACGTCCCACATAGCCGAATGCATAGAAGAGGGAAAGGCAGTGATTTCCACTGAGGAAGACCTCAATGGCCGTCCACTGGCCTCCAAGGAGTTCCCTAATGAGGAACCATGGGAATCTGAGGCTCACACTGAGACCATAGAGATTCCATTGAATTTACTTCTGCCATTCATGAGCTCTGATAAGTATTCTTCCTCTGAAGAGGATGAAGATGTTACTGAAGAGCAAGTTGCTAAGTACCTTGGAGCAATCATGAAGCTAAATGCCAAGTTATTTGGTAATGAGACTTGGGAGGAAGAACCCCCTTGCTCACCAAAGAACTGGATGACTTGACTAGGCAGAGATTACCTCAGAAGAGACAAGATCCTGGAAAGTTCTTAATACCTTGTACCATAGGCACCATGACCTTTGAGAAGGATCTGTGTGACTTAGGGTCAAGCATAAACCTCATGCCTCTCTCTGTAATGGAGAAGCTAGGGATCCTTGAGGTACAAGCTGCAAGAATCTCACTAGAGATGACAGATAATTTAAGGAAACAGGCTTATGGACTTGTAGAGGATGTACTGGTAAAGGTTGAAGGCCACTACATCCCTGCTGATTTCATAATCCTAGACACTAGGAAGTGTATGGATGAATCCATCATCCTTGGCAGACCCTTCCTAGCCACAGCAAAAGCTGTGATTGATGTTGACAGAGGAGAATTGGTCCTTCAAGTGAATGAGGACTCCTTTGTGTTTAAAGCTCAAGGATCTCCTTCTGTAACCATGGAGAGGAAGCATGAAAAGCTTCTCTCAATGCAGAGTCATATAGAGCCCCCACATTCAAAATCTAAGTTTGGTGTTGGGAGGCCATCATCATGCTCTGAGACTCTGTGAGGCTTGATGAGAGAACTTTTGCGTGGTCTAGAAAATTGCGGACAAATCCTCGTTGCAAGTATAGTTTCTAAACCTTCAAAAGTCCTTTCATACAAACGTTTTGGGTGTCACAAGTAACAAACCCCTTTAGGTTTAAAACAAAGAAATATAAAACCTGGATTGAGAGTCACTCTTAAAATAAGAAGAAATCCTAAATCCTAAGAAAGAGAGAGAGAAGATCTCCCTCTCAACTAAATCTAAATCATTGAAAAGTAAAATATGCGAGCTCCCTTTGAATGGATGCATTCCCACACTTTATAACCTCTGGTCTATGCTGTCTGTACTTGGATCTGGGCCAAAAAGGGCTTTAAAATTCGCTGGGGGCGTATTCTGTAAATTATGATACGTGGTCTCTGTCACGCGTCCGCGTGGGTCACGCGGTCGCGTCATTTGGAGCTTTTCCTTGCCATGCGGTCGCGTCAATCATGCGGCCGCGTCGCTGCTGATTCGTGCTGGGCACGCGATCGCGTCATCCATGCGATCGTGTGGATACCAGTTTCCTTAAAGCTCCATTTTGCTTTCTCCTTCCCTTTCATACAAACATTTTGGGTGTCACAAGTAACAAACCCCTTTAGAAATTGTTAACCGAGTATTCAAACCTCGGGTCGTCTTCTCAAGGAACTGCGAGGAAGTATGTTCTTATTATTGGCTATAAAGGTTGTAATCGGGGTTTAGAAGATGAGAAGCAAGTAATTTAAATGACAAGTAAAGTAAATGGCAATTAAAATAAATAAATACTATAAAGCAGACTTTTGGCAAGGTAAGAGAAGTTGGAGGTCCAACGTAGTTATCTCTCTCAACTATAATGAAAGTTGAATCTAAACTCCACTTGATCAACCTGTACTAGGGCAAAGGAAAGTCAAGGGACTAATTAAATTGACCTTTGAATCCTATTTATTTCGTAAGAAAAGGTTGGGATTACTCAAGTTCAGCTCAATTAGCAAGATAACGATTATCAATTATGTTGAGTTTAATAACTGTTGAGTTACTGAATTCTTAACCAGAACCAAAAGAGGAAAAAGTAAAATAGATGGAATAATAAAAATATCCTTAGATGGGAAGCAATGGTAACTTAAATCAAAGAGAACAATCATAAACTAAAAATACCTCAATTATCATTAATTCAAATAATAGTCTGTAACATGGAAGAATTCTTAGATCAAATTATAATAATCAATTCAAATGTTGGAATAAATAAATAGAAGTAAAACTAAAATAAAAGAACATTAAACCTGGGATCCAGAGTTACTCTTAAAACAAGAAGAAATCCTAAATCCTAAAAGAGAGAGATAAGATCTCCCTCTGAACTAAATCTAAATCATTGAAAAGTAAAATATGCGAGCTCCCTTTGAATGGATGCATTCCCACACTTTATAACCTCTGGTCTATGCTGTCTGTACTTGGATCTGGGCCAAAAAGGGCTTCAGAATTCGCTGGGGGCGTATTCTGTAAATTCTGATACGTGGCTTCTGTCATGCGTCCGCGTGGGTCACGCGGTCGCGTCATTTGGAGCTTTTCCTTGCCACGCGGTCGCGTCAGTCATGCGGCCGCGTCGTTGCTGATTCGTGCTTGGCACGCGATCGCGTCATCCATGCGATCGCGTGGATACCAGTTTCCTTAAAGCTCCGTTTTGCTTTCTCCTTCCATTTTAGTATGTTTCCTTTTCCATCCTTTAAGTCATTCTGCCTTAGAAAATCTGAAACTACTCAACACATCGATCACGGCATCGAATGGAAATAAAGGTAATTAAAATAATTAATTTTTAAAGCTTAGGAAACATATTTTTCACAATATGACATAATAAGGAACGGAGAGTAAAACCATGCAATTAATGTGAATAAGCAGGTGAAGGATTGTATAAATCACTCAAATTAAGCACAAAAGAACTCATGAAATATGGGTTTACCAAGGCTCTATGAGAGCCTACTGTCAAGCTATTGACATTAAAGAAGCGCTTGTTGGGAGGCAACCCAATTTTATTTAATCATATCTATTTTTTTTCCATTGTTATTTTATGTTTTCTGTAGGTTGATGATCATGTGAAGTCACAAAAACAACTGAAAAAGCAAAAACAGAATGAAAAATATTATTAAAAACAGCACACCTTGGAGGAGAAGCTTACTGGCGTTTAAACGCCAGTAAGGGTAGCAGAATGGGCGTTAAACGCCCAGTCTGGCACTATTCTGGGAGTTTAACGCCAGAAATGGGCACCAGATTGGCGTTTAACGCCAGAAAAGGGCACAGAGCTGGCGTTAAACGCTAGAAAGGGGAGAAAACCTGGCGTTAAACGCCAGAAATGGGCAGTAACCTGGCGTTTAACGCCAGGATTGGCAAGCAAGGGGCGTTTACACGCCAACATGGTGCAGGGATGAGAAATCCTTGACACCTCAGGATCTGTGGACCCCACAAGATCCCCACCTACCTCATCTCTGTCTCTCTCTTCTTCACACCTTCCTATAACACCCTTTTCTAAATATCCTTCACCAATCACCTCAATACCTCTTCCCCAAATGCCCCTCACTATCAAATCCTACCCTGTTCTCCATAATCTCTTCACCAATCCACATCCATCCATCATAAAACTCCACCTACCTCACCATTTAAATTCAAACCACTTTCCCTCCCAAACCCACCCATACATGGCCGAACCCTACCCCTCTCTCCACTCCTATATAAACCCATCTTAACTCCTTCACTTTCACACATCATAAACACTCATTCTCCCCCTTGGCCGAACCACTAAGCACCCTCTATCTCCTCTATTTCTTCTTTTTCTACTCTTTTCTTTCTTCTTTTGCTCGAGGACGAGCAAACCTTCTAAGTTTGGTGTGGTAAAAGCTAAAGCTTTTTGTTTTTCCATAACCATTTATGGCACCTAAGGCCGGAGAAACCTCTAAAAAGAGGAAAGGGAAGGCAAAAGCTTCCGCCTCCAAGTCATGGGAGATGGAGAGATTCATCTCAAGGGTGCATCAAGACCATTTCTATGAAGTTGTGGCCAAGAAGAAGGTGATCCCCGAGGTCCCTTTCAAGCTCAAAAAGGGCAAATATCCGGAGATCCGACATGAGATTCGAAGAAGAGGTTGGGAAGTTCTCACCAACCCCATTCAACAAGTCAGAATCTTAATGGTTTAAGAGTTCTATGCAAACGCATGGATCACTAAGAACCATGATCAAAGTATGAACCCGAATCCAAAGAATTGGCTTACAATGGTTCGGGGTAAATGCTTAGATTTTAGTCTGAAAAATGTAAGGTTGGCATTCAACTTGCCCATGATGCAAGGAGATGCACGCCCCTATACTAGAAGGGTCAACTTTGATCAAAGGTTGGACCAAGTCCTCATAGATATTTGTGAAGAGGGTGCTCAATGGAAGAGAGATTCAAGAGGGAAGCCGGTTCAACTAAGAAGGCATAACCTCAAGCCTGTGGCTAAGGGATGGTTGGAGTTCATCCAACGCTCAATCATTCCTACTAGTAACCGGTCTAAAGTTACTATAGACCGGGCTATAGCATCATGATTGGAGAGGAAGTAGAAGTTCATGAGGTTATATCCTTAGAACTCTACAAGGTGGCTGACAAGTCCTCCACTTTGGCAAGGTTAGCCTTCCCTCATCTCATTTGTCACCTCTGCAATTCAGCTGGAATTGACATAGAGGGAGATATCCTCATTGATGAGGACAAGCCCATCACTAAGAAAAGGATGGAGCAAACAAGAGATCCCACTCATGGACAAGAGCATGAGGAAATTCCTCATCATGAAATCCCTGAGATGCCTCAAGGGATGCATTTTCCTCCACAAAACTATTGGGAGCAAATCAACACATCCCTAGGAGAATTAAGTTCCAACATGGGACAACTAAGGGTGGAGCACCAAGAGTATTCCATCCTCCTCCATGAAATTAGAGAAGACCAAAGAGTCATGAGGGAGGAGCAACAAAGGCAAGGAAGAGACATTGAGGAGCTCAAGCACTCCATAAGATATTCAAGAGGAAGAACAAGCCGCCATCACTAAGGTGGACCCGTTCTTTAATCTCCTTGTTCTTATTTTTCTATTTTTTGAAATTTGTGCTTTATGTTATATCTATGTTTGTGTCTTTATTACATGATCACTAGTGTCTAAGTGTTTATGCCTTAAAGCTATGAATGTCCTATGAATCCATCACCTTTCTTAAATAAAAAGTGTTTTTAATTGCAAAAAGAAAAAGAAGTACATGAATTTCGAATTTTAAAATAGATTAATTATTTTGATGTGGTGGCAATACTTTTTGTTTTTCTAAATGAATGCTTGAACAGTGCATATTTTTTATATTATTGTTTATGAATGTTAAAATTGTTAGCTCTTGAAAGAATGATGAAAAAGGAGAAATGTTATTTGATAATCTGAAAAATCTTAAAATTGATTCTTGAAACAAGAAAAAGCAGTGAAAAGCTTGTGAAAAAAAAAAAAGAAAAGAGAAGGCGAAAAAAATAAAAGAAAAGAAAAAGAAAGAAAAAGAAAAAGCAAGCAGAAAAAGCCAATAGCCCTTTAAACCAAAAGGCAAGGGTAATAAAAAAGATCCAAGGCTTTGAGTATCAGTGGATAGGAGGGCCTAC